>NC_134233.1:1516791-1766791 GCF_965140235.1 Caretta caretta
CCCAGGAGTCCTGTCTCCCAGCCCCCCCTGATCTAAGCCACCCACCAGCCCCCGCTCCCCTCCCAGAGCCGGGGAGAGAACCCAGGAGTCCTGGCTCACAGCCCCCGCCCCGCTCTCACCCCCCAGCCCCCGACTCTCCTCCCAGAGCCGGGGAGGGAACCCAGGAGTCCTGGCTCCCAGCCCCCACTCCTCTAACCACTAGCCCCCACTCCCCTCCCAGAGCTCGGGCCATGTCTCTGTGCCGGGGCACCTGGGGGCTGGGATATAATGGGGGGGGCCCTGTGTCTGTGCCATGTTTCTTTAATGGGGTCCCCTATTTCTTCACCCCCAGACTCTGGGTGACTTCGGGGGCGAAGCCCTCCCCCGCCCGCTCTCTGCCGACGTCCCTGTACCCCCCAGTCCCCACTTCCCCCAGGCGGGGATCCGCCCCCTGCACGACAGCCCCGAGCCCCCCTCCCTCAACCCCGCCTGGGCCCGCTTCTTTGCCGACTTCATGAACGGCCAGAGGAAGTTTCGGGGCCGGACCAAGAAGGCGCCGGCGCCCCAGGGCTGCTTCGGGATGAAGCTGGAGCGAATCGGGACCCTCAGCGGGCTGGGGTGCTAATGCCCGAGGTAGGAGACTGCGGCATCTAGTGGCGGGGAGTTCCACAGGTTGACACTGCCTGGCCAGTGAGTGGCCTGTAACGACGGCTGTACGCCTGGAAGCTCTGCCCCCAAGACCCTCCTATAACTCCCCTCCATCTCCCCATAGCCCCCAACCTCACCTTTTCCTACTCACCCCTTCCGAGACGGTGTCATCCCTGTGGAATCCAGAGGCATGGCATTCCACAGGTTAATGCCAGCCCAGCCACACCCGATGGCAGGTAGTTTCACAGGTTAACACCAGCCCAGCTGCGCCCGGTGGTGGGTAATTCCATAGGTTAATGCCAGGCCGGCCGCGCCTGGTGGCGGGTAGTTCCACCGATTCACCAGCCCGTCTGTCCCCGGTGGCGGCTAGTTCCACAGGTTAATGACGCCCTAGCTTTGACTTGACTTTAGCTATGCTCAGCTAGTTGCTCTCTTATGGGGGGGGGCACGGCAAGCCCTTATCCCCCTATAATGCCACCCTCAGCCCCATCACCTCACCCGTCCAATCTCAGCCTCTCCTAGCCCACAGAATCAAGTGGCTGGTAGTTCCACAGGTTAATGGTATCCTGACACTGAAGTGTAGCTTTGCTCAGCTGTTTCTCCGCCAGTTAGGGATGCTGCCCCCCCACCCTGTAACTTCACCCCCCCATACCCCACGAACTCACCCCCACATCTCTTCGCCTTCTCTCCTAGGTTTCCACCCCCCCGGCCCAACGCAGCCCATTGAAGCGACACCAGGGCCCGGTCCTGAAGGCGACATGCCTGGATTTGTAACACAGCCCCCCCGCCAGCTCTGGTTTTTGAGGGGGGGGCCAAGAATTCCTGGTCTATCCCCCACCCCCACCCCGACTTGGGGAACGTAGAGACAAGGGGACCCCTCAGCCACCAAGCGAGAGGTTCCTGCCGCATCTCTGATTCGCACCTAAAACTAATAAATACCCCCCCCCCCAAAATGTGGATTTTCCTTCATTTATATTAAAGGGGCTTTTAGTTCTGGGAGAGAAACCGCCAGAGAGAGAACCCAGGCGTCCTGGTTCCCAGCCCCCCCCCCGCATTAAACCACGAGCCCCCAGTCCCTTTCCGGAGCCAGGGAGAGAACCCAGGAGTCCTGACTCCCAGCCCCCCCGCTCTCACCCACCGGCCCCCACTCCCCTCCCAGAGCCGGGGAGAGAACCCAGGAGTCCTGGCTCCTGGCCCCACTCGGTTGTTGAACCATTTATGTGCAGTACCAGAGAAGGGCCACCAGGCGGCGCTGTTGCTCTATTTCAGGGAGGCAGGCGGGGCTGGCCCCAGGGCGGCGCTAGGGGGCGCTGTGCTACGGGATGGGGGGCAACCCACAACCCCCGTTACCCCAGCCCCAGAGTTCCCTGCTTCGGACGCCTGGGTTCTCTCCCCGGCTCTGGGAGGGGAGGGGGGGGCTGGGGGGTTAGAGCAGGGGGGGCCCCCCCTGCTCTCACCCCCAGCCCCCACTGCCCTCCCGGAGCCGGGGAGAGAACCCAGGCGTCCTGGCTCCCAGCCCCCCCCCCCCCGCTCTAACCACCAGCCCCTACTCCCCTCCCTGAGCCGGGGAGAGAACCCAGGAGTCCTGGCTCCCAGCCCCCTCTGCTCTAACCCCCCAGCCCCCACTCCCCTCCCAGAGCCGGGGAGAGAACCCAGGCGTCCTGGCTTCCAGCCCCCCCCCCACTCTAACCCCCCAGCCCCCACTCCCCTCCCAGAGCCATGGAGGGAACCCAGGCTGGCCGGTGGTAGCCAAACTCTCCCCGCAGTTAGCCCAGTCCTAGCAGGGCCCTCAGCAGCTGGGGCCAGGCCCTAAATCCACAGAGACCTCGAGCGGGGAGCGGGGGGGGGGTCTTGGAGACACCCCGAGATGGGAAAGTTCGGGTAGGGGGGACAGGGGCAGCCGGAGCCCGGGGGAGCTGGTGGGGTTCCATGCTCTGGGGCAGGGCGGGGAGCTCAGAGTGCCCTGAGGCTGCCCCTGGGGGTGGGGAAACTGAGGCAGTGACAATGTACAGGAGGGGGGATGGGACGGGGTGGAGCCGGGGCTGTTGTCCAGAGTCGGGGGGGGGGCCCCGCTGGCAGGGGCCCCCGAAGGGGGAGAAGCTGATGGCACCCCAGGGTGGCGCTAGGGGGTACTGTGGGGCAGGGAGCAGGGTGGGGGCTCAGCAGCGGGGACTCTCCCCTGGAAGGCGGGGCTGCGGCTCCGGGAAAGGGGGCGGGGGGGGTACTGGGGTATCTGGGGGGGTCGGTGCCAAACCAGGGCGGGTCAAAGGTAGCGGGCCCCTCTTCTGGGACGGGGCAACGGATGGGGTCCGGCGCCCCTCACTCCCGACCCCCAGCCCCGCCCCCCAGCTCCGCCGGCGCCCCTCACTCCCGACCCCCAGCCCCGCCCCCCCAGCGCCCCTAACTCCCGACCCCCGGCCCCCTCAGCTTCGCCGGCGCCCCTCACTCCCGACCCCCAGCCCCCTGCCCCCCCAGCCCCGCCCCCACAGCTCCGCCGGCGCCCCTCACTCCCGACCCCCAGCCCCCTGCCCCCCCAGCTCTGCCGGCCCCCCCCCCTCCCGACCAGCAGCCCCTGCCCCTGCCAGCCCAGCCCTGCCCCCCCAGCTCTGCCGGCCCCCCCCCTCCCGACCAGCAGCCCCTGCCCCTGCCAGCCCAGCCCTGCCCCCCCAGCTCCGCCGGCGCCCCTCACTCCCGACCCCCAGCCCCCTGCCCCCCCAGCTCTGCCGGCGCCCCCCCTCCCGACCAGCAGCCCCCTGCTAGCTGGGCCCCTCTATTTACATTCTTAGCTACAACTCCACAAACTTTCCCTTTTAAAGATGAACTCCCCGCCCCCCCCGCCCCCCAAATCTGCAAATGGGGGAACATCTGGCACGGACTCCGTAAGGAATGAATACAGCAGGCAGGGGCGGGGGAGGGCTGGGAGCCAGGACTCCTGGGTTCTCTCCCCGGCTCTGGCAGGGGTGAGTCCATGGGTCAGATTGTCCATTGTCCACAGGGTGGGGCTTGGCCTGGGTGGCACCTTCCCCCCCCCCCCCCCGTTTCCTGTTCCTGCCCTGGCTGCTGGGGGTCACATAAACAGCAGCTGGTGAAAAAACCCCACCCCCCTCCCAGAGCCGGGGAGAGAACCCAGGAGTCCTGGCTCCCAGCCCCCCCGATCTGACCCACCGGCCCCCACTGCCCTCCCAGAGCTGGGGAGAGAACCCAGGAGTCCTGGCTCCCAGCCCCCCCTGCTCTAACCCACCAGTCCCCACTCCCCTCCCAGAGCTGGGGAGAGAACCCAGGAGTCCTGGCTCCCAGCCCCCCTGCTCTCACCCACCACCCCCATTCTCCTCCCAGAGCCGTGGATAGAACCCAGGAGTCCTGGCTCCCAGCCCCCCCTGCTCTGACCCACCAGCCCCCACTCTCCTCCCAGAGCCGTGGATAGAACCCAGGAGTCCTGGCTCCCAGCCCCCCCTGCTCTGACCCACCACCCCACTCTCCTCCCAGAGCCAGGGAGAGAACCCAGGAGTCCTGGCTCCCAGCCCCCCCTGCTCTGACCCACCACCCCCACTCTCCTCCCAGAGCCGTGGATAGAACCCAGGAGTCCTGGCTCCCAGTCTCCCTTGCTCTGACCCACCAGCCCCCACTCTCCTCCCAGAGCCGTGGATAGAACCCAGGAGTCCTGGCTCCCAGTCCCCCTGCTCTGACCCACCAGCCCCCACTCTCCTCCCAGAGCCAGGGAGAGAACCCAGGAGTCCTGGCTCCCAGAGGCGGAGTTTAGTGTCTCGCCGATCGCACTGTGGCCCCCGAACCAATCCACGCCTAAAACCCAGCAGCCCCACGCGAGAGGGCGGGGCTGGACCAGGCCCCGCCCCCTCTGAAGCCCCGCCCCCACGTGAAATAGACCCCCCCCCCAGGTGTTACCTCATTCCACTTCCTTAGAGAGCTGAGTGAATCCCACTTTATTTTGGGTGGGGACCCCAAATCCACGTCAGCTCGGGCGGGTGGGATTCCGATACCCCACACACTGTCCCAGCTCTGTGGGAGGGAGCCTGGAAATTACCTACCCCCCCAATTTCCCCCCACCCCGAACTTTGGTTCAACAGCGAATCACAACAATCCCCCGCCCCCCGTTAAATTCGCCTTCAATATGAAGGTGAAAGCCCGGCGCCCAGTGATGACCTCACAAAGCAGCCCCCCCCCAGCGTCCCTCAATGTCCTGCGGCGATGACCTCACGGGCCCCCAAACGATGACATCACCGGGCTCCCGATGCAGATCGATAACATCGCCCGGCAGGATCCTGACTGTGACATCAGAGCCGCTCCTGATGACATCACGAGGCAGTCCCTGGGGAGATGACATCACCCGCCGTTCTGGCCGTCCCCAGTCTATGACATCACTGGGCAGCCATGACATCACCGTTGTCCATAGTCACTCTTTGGCTTAATGGGGGGGGCCATCCCAAGTTTATAGGCCCCCCAATGGTGGGGGAGGGGCCTAGAGATTCAAGTAGGTGCCGGGGGTTGGGGGGGGGCGCTTCCGGCGAAAGGGCGGTCATCTTGCTCCTGGGGCGGCCATCTTGGAGACCGACCATAGAGCAGACATCTTGGATTCTTGGTTGCCTGGCTTTGGAGACCAGCCATCTTGGTCACCCCAACCAGCGGTGGCCATCGTGGGAGCCCCACCCCGACCACCATCTTGGGACCTGACGGGGTCCAGAGCACGACCCGGCAACCAAGCAAGAGCGGCCATCTTGGGAGCCTGAAGTGCGGCCACCTTGGCCGTTGACCGAAGGGCTCGTCGGCCATCTTGGGACATGGCCGCGGGCGGCCATCTTGGAACCCTCCACCAATAGGCCACCCCCCCCGCCCCCGACATTCTCCCTGCTGAGATTGGCAAAGCGCAAGCCTGGGGGGGGGGCAGGGGTCCCCCAAGTTCCGGGTTCGAGACTTGCCCCTGCAGCGCAGTCCAGGTCCCATTAGTACCCCGGGGCCCGGTTCGTTGCCAGCTCTGGGGGACCAGGCCGGACACAAGCCCCAAATCGGGTCAGAATCGGCTCCCAGCAGCCCCCCCGGACGGGGCCGTTTTGTTCTGGATTCGCAGGTTCTGGACGCTGGAGAGAATCTTCTTCTGGTGGCCGGCCAGGGTCACCCCAATTCGGAGCAGGTCCCTGCGGGGGCAGAGCGACGGGGGGTTAGCAGCCCCCCAGCCCTGCCGGTGCCCCTCACTCCCGACCCGCAGCCCCCTGGCCCGCCTGGCCCTGCCCCCCCAGCCCTGCCGGTGCCCCTCACTCCCGACCCGCAGCCCCCTGGCCCGCCTGGCCCTGCTCCCCCAGCCCTGCCGGTGCCCCTCACTCCCGACCCGCAGCCCCCTGGCCCCCCCAGCCCTGCCGGTGCCCCTCACTCCCGACCCGCAGCCCCCTGGCCCGCCTGGCCCTGCCCCCCCAGCCCTGCCGGTGCCCCTCACTCCCGACCCGCAGCCCCCTGGCCCCCCCAGCCCTGCCGGTGCCCCCCACCCCACAGCCCCGGGGTCACTCACTCGCTGGAGATCTGGCGGAGCAGCTCAAAGGAGCCGAATCCGGCCGTGGCGAAGTTTTCCTCGTAGCAGCCCAGGTTGATGGCCTGGAGCCAGTCGCGGACCGAGCCGAAGGCGGCGTAGTGGGGGGCCCGCTGGTCCAGGAGGGGGTGGGACGGCCTGGGGGCAGGGGCCGGGTTCGTGTCATTATACAGGGGCTGCTCTGCCCCAGACTGGGGGGGTTTATCCCATGGGGGGGCAGGAATTGGGGCGGCGGCTGGATCCCTGCCCCGGGGAGGTGCGGGGGGACCCCAAAAGAACAGGGGGTTGGGGGTGAAAAGAGGGGGGAGGGGAGCAGGTGGCCCCTAACCCCACCCTTCCCATCCCCCAACACCCCCAGCCCTGCCCCGGGCCCAGCCGCTCTGAGCCCCCGCCATATCTCAGCCCCCCATATCCCCATCCCCAGGGCCAGCCACTCTCAGCCCCCCATATCCCAGCCCCCCTCCCTGGCCCAGGCCCAGCCGCTCTGAGCCCCCCCATATCCCAGCCCCATTCCCTGCCCCGGGCCCAGCTGCTCTGAGCCCCCCATATCCCAGCCCCCCTCCCTGGCCCAGGGCCAGCCACTCTCAGCCCCCCATATCCCAGCCCCCCTCCCTGGCCCAGGCCCAGCCGCTCTGAGCCCCCCCCCATATCCCAGCCCCCCTCCCTGCCCCGGGCCCAGACGCTCTGAGCCCCCCCCATATCTCAGCCCCCCATCCCTGGCCCAGGGCCAGCCACTCCCAGCCCCCCATATCCCAGCCCCCCTCCCTGGCCCAGGCCCAGCCGCTCTGAGCCCCCCCATATCCCAGCCCCATTCCCTGCCCCGGGCCCAGCTGCTCTGAGCCCCCCATATCCCAGCCCCCCTCCCTGGCCCAGGGCCAGCCACTCTCAGCCCCCCATATCCCAGCCCCCCTCCCTGGCCCAGGCCCAGCCGCTCTGAGCCCCCCCCCATATCCCAGCCCCCCTCCCTGCCCCGGGCCCAGACGCTCTGAGCCCCCCCCATATCTCAGCCCCCCATCCCTGGCCCAGGGCCAGCCACTCCCAGCCCCCCATATCCCAGCCCCCCTCCCTGGCCCAGGCCCAGCCGCTCTGAGCCCCCCCATATCCCAGCCCCCCTCCCTGGCCCAGGCCCAGCCGCTCTGAGCCCCCCCATATCCCAGCCCCCATCCCTGGCCCAGGGCCAGCCGCTGTGAGCCCCCCCATATCCCAGCCCCGCTCCCTGCCCCGGGCCCAGCTGCTCTGAGCCCCCCCATATCCCAGCCCCCCTCCCTGGCCCAGGGCCAGCCACTCTCAGCCCCCCATATCCCAGCCCCCCTCCCTGGCCCAGGCCCAGCCGCTCTGAGCCCCCCCATATCCCAGCCCCCCTCCCTGGCCCAGGCCCAGTCACTCTGAGCCCCCCCCCAATATCTCAGCCCCCCATATCCCAGCCCGTCCATCCCTGCCCCAGGCCCAGCCACTCTGAGCCCCCCCATATCCCAGGCCCGCCATTCCTGCTCCAGGCCCAGCCGCTCTCCGCCCCCCTATATCTCAGCCCCCCATGTCCCAGCCCCCGAGGGTCTCACCCGCCGCCGTCCCGGGCGACGATGCGCAGCGTGGCCGGGTTGCGGATCAGCTTGTCGAGGGAGCCGACGATCTGGGCGAAGCGGGGCCGGGCGCTTCGTTCCTTCTGCCAGCAATCCAGCATGAGCTGGTGCAGTGCCGTGGGGCAGGCGGCCGGGGGGGGCAGGCGGTAATCCTGCTCGATGGCGTTGATCACCTGCGAGGACGGCGCGGCTCAGACACAGCTGGGGGGGGGGGCCCTCGATGGGGACCCCTCGCCCGGCGCCGAGATGCGGCCACCTCTGGGGCGGGGCGGCCGGTGACAGCCAGAACTGCTCTGACCCAGCCCACGGCGGAGGAGGGGGGAGGCTCGCGGGGGGGGGGGGGCGTACTCACGTCCTGGTTGGACATGTCCCAGTAGGGCCGCTCCCCAAAGGACATCACCTCCCACATGACGATCCCGTAGCTCCAGGCGTCGCTGGCCGAGGTGAACTTGCGGAAAGCGATGGCCTCGGGGGCCGTCCAGCGAATGGGGATCTTCCCGCCCTGGGGAGGAGTGGGGTGAGAGAGTCCTGGCTCCCAGCCCCCCCTGCTCCAACCCCCCAGCACCCACTCCCCTCCCAGAGCCAGGGAGAGAACCCAGGAGTCCTGGCTCCCAGCCCCCCCTGCTCTGACCCACCGGACTCGCCTCCCCTCCCAGAGCCAGGGAGAGAACCCAGGCGTCCTGGCTCCCAGCCCCCCCTGCTCTGACCCACCAGGCCCGGCTCCCCTCCCAGAGCTGGAGAGAGAACCCAGGCGTCCTGGCTCACAACCCCCCCGCTGCTCTAACCCACCACTCCCATCCCCAAGCTGGGCAGAGAACCCAGGCATCCTGGCTCCCAGCCCCCCCTGCTCTGACCCACCGGACTCGCCTCCCCTCCCAGAGCCAGGGAGAGAACCCAGGCGTCCTGGCTCTCAGCCCCCCCTGCTCTGACCCACCGGACCCGGCTCCCCTCCCAGAGCCGGGGAGAGAACCCAGGCGTCCTGGCTCCCAGCCCCCCCGCTGCTCTAACCCACCACTCCCATCCCCAAGCTGGGCAGAGAACCCAGGCATCCTGGCTCTGACCCATGGGACCCGGCTCCCCTCCCAGAGCCAGGGAGAGAACCCAGGCGTCCTGGCTCTCAGCCCCCCCTGCTCTGACCCACGGGACCCGGCTCCCCTCCCAGAGCCAGGGAGAGAACCCCAGCGTCCCGCCCCAAGGCGGGGAGGACCCCGGCGTCCGGGCCCTACCAGGGAGCTGGTGTAGGTGGGGTCGGAGGAGTTCTCCTCCAGGAAGCGGGAGAGGCCGAAGTCGGAGACTTTGCAGACCAGGTTGCAGTTGACCAGGATGTTGCGGGCGGCCAGGTCCCGGTGGACGTAGCTCATCTCGGCCAGGTAGCGCATCCCCGAGGCGATGCCCCTCAGCATGCCCACCAGCTGGATGGGCGTGAACTGCCCCTCGTTCAGCTGGGGGGGAGACGGGGGCGGGGTCAGCGCAGGGGGCGGGGCCCCAGGGGTGGGGTGGAGCCACAAGAGGGGGCGGGGCCTCAGAGGCCGTGGCGGGCCTGGGGCGGGGCCCCAGGGGGTGGAGGTGGGGCTACAGGGATGGGGCGGGGCTACGGAAGCAGGGGCTGGACCCCAGGGGCGGGGTCACAGCAGCAGGGGTGGGGCCCCAGGGGGTGGGGCTACAGGGACAGGGGCGGGGCTACGGAAGCAGGGGCTGGACCCCGGGGGCGGGGTCACACAGGCAGGGGCAGGGCCCCGGGTGGGTGGGATGACAGGGGCAGGACCCGACGGGGTGGGGTCACAGAGGCAGGGGAGGGGCCCCAGGGGGTGGGGCCAGAAGAGGTGGGGGCGGGGCCCACACCACTGCACTGCTCTGGAGGGCTGGGGGCACAGCATGAGGGGGCTTTTGGGTCCCCCCTGTAGGTCAGGGGCCCCTGCCCTGGATTCCAGGGTCTCCTGTACCCCAAAAAAGAACCCGAGGGCCCCGTTCGCCATGATCTGGGTGGTTTGGGGGTGTCTGGGGGTCCCTGCCCCCCGTACTGGGGTCCCCCATACCCGCAGGAAGGAGTCGAGCGCCCCGTTCTCCATGAACTCGGTGAGGATCATGACCGGGGTGCTGCTGGTCACCACCCCCTCCAGCCGGATGATGTTGGGGTGCTCGAACTGCCCCATGATGCTGGCCTCGCTGAGGAACTCCCGGCGTTGCCGCTCCGTGTACCCCCCCTTCAGCGTCTTGATGGCCACGCAGCTCTCCTTCTTCCCGGGCACCTTCAGCCGGCCCCGGCAGACCTCCCCGAACTCCCCTGCCGCGGGAAAGGGGGAGCGAGACAGAGAGAGAGAAAGAGAACGAGGCGGGGAGAAAGAAAGAAAGGAAGATGGATTAATGAGAAAGGAAGAACAAGACGGGGAGAAAGAGGGAGAGAACCAACGAGCCGAGAGAGAGAAAGGAGAGAAGGAGGAGGCGAGGGAATGAAATGAGTCGTTCGTTCAGTGACGGAGGAAATCTCGCCGTTTCGACGCACCGCGAATGTCGTGACACCCCCGGCTTCACCGCGCCTGCCAACGGCGGGAGACGGGCAGCTGCCGGGTGCCAATCCCAGGCGCTAACTTCCAAGAGGCTTCGCCGGAGCCTGCTGGGGGGCTGGCGAAATGCTCAGGCCCCGATCCGGGGGGCCACCGGAGCCGCGAGCTCGAGGGGTCCCCGGCTCCAAGCGGATTTGGCTGAGAAGCGACCGATTCATTGGCCTGGTGGGGGCGACGTGTCCGAGAACTTCTTAGAGAACGAACCGGATTTCTAATCGTCCTTCCCGTCCTTGACGTGGCCCGGCCGAGCGGGGAGCCCAAAGGCTGGGGGCGCTTTAAGGCGACCTGCTCATTTGGCGTCTGGGTAACCAGGTGGGTCGAATGATTAGAAATAACCACCCGTTTTGGGGGGATTGCCCCAATTGAGCAACCACAGCATGGGCCCCCCAGCCCCTCCGGGACCCCGGTTGCAGGGGTGGTGGATTTGGGGGAGCAGAAGCCATGAACTTGGGGGTGCAGGGGGTTGGTGGCTCAGGGGCAGTTTGGGAGTTCAGGGACCGGTTTGGGGCTGCAGGCGTGCAGGGTTGGTTTCGGGCTGCAGGGGCCAGTTTGGGGTTCAGGAGGAGTTGGGGGCTTGGGGGGGAGTTTGGGGGGGGCAGAGGCAGGTTTGGCGCTTCAGGAGCTGGTTTGGTGGTGTGTGGGGTTCAGGGCTCAGGGGGAGCTCAGGGGCCGGTTTGGGGGTTCAAAGGTGGGTTTGGGGATGCAGGGGATTGGGGGTTCAGGGGCTGGTTTGGAGGTTGAGGGGGGTTGGAGTTTGAGGCTCAGGGGGAGTTCAGGGGCCGGTTTGGGGGTTTAGGGATGGGTTTGGGAGCTCAGGGGGGCTCGTTTGGGGGTACAGAGGTGGGTTTGGGGGGTTCAGGGGTGGTTTGGGGGTTCAGGGGGTCCATGACTCAGGGGGAGTTTTGGGGCCGGTTTGGGGACTCAGAGGTGGGTTTGGGGGCTCAGGGGCCTGTTTGGGGGTTTAGGGATGGTTTTGGGGTCTCGGGGGGGACTGGTTTTGGGGTACAGAGGTGGGTTTGGGGGGTTCAGGGGTGGTTTGGGGGGTTCAGGGGGTCCAGGGCTCAGGGGGAGTTCTGGGGCTGGTTTGGGGGTTCAGAGGTGGGTTTGGGGGCTCAGGGACCTGTTTTGGGGTTCCGAGGTGGGTGTGGGGGTTATGGGGCTGGTTTTGGGGTTCCGAGGTGAGTTTGGGGGGTTCAGGTGTGGTTGGGCGGCTTCAGGGGGTCCAGGGCTCAGGGGGAGTTCTGGGGCTCGTTTGGGGCCTAAGGGACCTGTTTGAGGGTTCAGAGGTGGGTCTGGGGGTTCAGGGGCTGGTTTGGGGGCTGCGAAGGGGGTTTGGGGGCTCAGGGGCCTGTTTGGGGGTTTAGGGATGGTTTTGAGGTCTCAGGGGGGACTGGTTTTGGGGTACAAAGGTGGGTTTGGGGGCTTAGAGGTGGGTTTGGGGGGTTATGGGGTGGTTTGCGGGGGTTCAGGGGGTCCAGGGCTTAGGGGGAGTTCTGGGGCTCGTTTGGGGGCTGAGGGACCTGTTTGGGGTTCAGAGGTGGGTTTGGGGGCTCAGGGGCCTGTTTGGGGGTTTAGGGATGGTTTTGGGGTCTCAGGGAGGACTAGTTTTGGGGTACAAAGGTGGGTTTGGGGGGTTATGGGGTGGTTTGGGGGGTTATGGGGGTCCAGGTCTCAGGGTGAGTTCTGGGGCTGGTTTGGGGGTTCAGAGGTAGGCTTGGGGCTCAGAGACCTGTTTGGGGGTTCAGAGGCTGGTTTGGGGGTTACAAGGCGGGTTTGGAGGCTCAGGAGCCTGTTTGAGGTTTTAGGGATGGCTTTGGGGTCTCAGGGGGGACTGGTTTTGGGGTACAAAGGTGGGTTTGGGGGCTTAGAGGTGGGTTTGGGGGGTTCAGGGGGTCCAGGTCTCAGGGTGAGTTCTGGGGCTGGTTTGGGGGTTCAGAGGTGGGTGTGGGGGTTCAGGGGCTGGTTTGGGGGTTACGAGGCAGGTTTGGGGTCTCAGGGGCCTGTTTGAGGTTTTAAGGATGGCTTTGGGGTCTCAGGGGGGACTGGTTTTGGGGTACAGAGGTGGGTTTCGGGGGCTCAGGGTACAGAGGTGGGTTTGGGGGGTTCAGGGGTGGTTTGGGGGGTTCAGGGGGTCCAGGTCTCAGGGTGAGTTCTGGGGCTGGTTTGGGGGTTCAGAGGTAGGCTTGGGGGCTCAGGGACCTGTTTGGGGGTTCAGAGGCTGGTTTAGGGGTTACGAGGCAGGTTTGGGGTCTCAGGGGCCTGTTTGAGGTTTTAGGGATGGCTTTGGGATCTCAGGGGGGACTGGTTTTGGGGTACAGAGGTGGGTTTCGGGGGCTCAGGGTACAGAGGTGGGTTTGGGGGGTTCAGGGGTGGTTGGGGGGGTTCAGGGGGTCCAGGGCTCAGGGGGAATTCCGGGGCTGGTTTGGGGGTTCAGAGGTGGGTGTGGGGGTTCAGGGGCCGGTTTGGGGGTTCCAAAGTGGGGGTGGGGGCCCGGGGGTGGGGTCCAGGGCTCAGGGGGAGGCCCAGGGCCGGTTTGGGGGTGCGGGGCTCACCGGCTCCGATCACCTCCTCGATTTTCACGTAGGAGACGTCGATCTCTTTGGCGAATTCCCGCACGGCCTCGTTGGGGTCCTCGTAGGTGAAGGGGTCGATGTAGAGTTTGGTGCCTGAGTAAGGGGGCACGGGGGGGGCAGTTAGAGCCCAAAGCCCCCAGACAGGGACCCCGCCGGCCACTCACCCCCACCCCCTGCTTCTGCCCTGCCCCCCCCGCCAGCCCCCTCACCCACCCCCCCGTCCCCCCCCCACTCACCATGCCCAATGAGGTACTGGCTGTGTTTGTCCGAGTATTCAGGGTCGCGGCCCCCCGCCCCGTGCTTCCTGCCGGGGGAGGAAGAGAGAGTCGGGGGGCAGCCAAGAGACACCCTGCCCCGAACCCCCCAGGGGAGGAACTGACCGGACCCCGCCCACCCCCGTCCCTCCACCCCCGCCAGACCCCCCCCTGCCCCCCACCCGCGCCGGGGAGGTGGGGGGGGAATCTCACCTGACACAGATCACAGCCACTGCGACCACAGCCAGCACCAGCAGGGCCCCCACGGCGGCCGCCCCCACGATCAGCCCCAGCTGCTCCGCCCGGCCCCCCGCCTCTGGGGAGAGAGACGCTGTCAGGGGGCTGCCCCGGGGCGGGGGGGGTCAGGTCAGCGTCCGCCCACCCAACCTGCCCGGCTGAGTGGGAGAGACTCCACCCGGCCTAGCGGGCACTGAGAAACCAAAGGGCCTGGGTGGGGAAACTGAGGCAGGGCACCTGCTGTACTGGAACAGGTCACAAGGGGGGCACCAGGCCCTGATCTGCCCAGGGGGGGCAATGGGGGCCAGCCCCTGGGACGCTGAGGCAGATCCTGGCAGGCGAATGGGGCGGCGCTAGGAACCCAGGTGGCAGATGGGGTGCAGCCGCACCGCCAGGCAGTGGAGAATCGTGTCTCCACCCTCGCCGGCAGCCTGCCATCACGGGCAAGCTGGCACCCCGTGCAAACGTCTTCCTCGTGCAACCTGGCACCCCCGTGCAACCTTCCTCCTCGTGCAACCTGGCACCCCCGTGCAACCTTCCTCCTCATGTAAGTGTCCTCCACCTCCAACCTTCCTCCTCGTGCAACCTGGCACCCCGTGCAAACATCTTCCTCGTGTAACTGTCCTTCACCTCCAACCTTCCTCCTCGTGCAACCTGGCACCCCGTGCAACCTTCCTCCTCGTGTAACTGTCCTCCACCTCCAACCTTCTTCCTCGTGCAACCTGGCACCCCCCGTGCAACCATCCTGCTTGTGCAACCTGGCACCCCCGTGCAAACGTCTTCCTCGTGCAACCTGGCACCCCCGTGCAACCTTCCTCCTCGTGCAACCTGGCACCCCCGTGCAACCTTCCTCCTCGTGTAACTGTCCTCCACCTCCAACCTTCTTCCTCGTGCAACCTGGCACCCCGTGCAACCTTCTTCCTCATGCAACCTGGCACCCCCGTGCAACCTTCCTCCTCGTGCAACCTGGCACCCCCGTGCAACCTTCCTCCTCGTGCAACCTGGCACCCCCGTGCAACCTTCCTCCTCGTGCAACCTGGCACCCCCCATGCAAACTTCTTCCTCGTGCAACCTGGCACCCCCCATGCAACCATCCTGCTTGTGCAACCTGGCACCCCCGTGCAAACTTCTTCCTCGTGCAACCTGGCACCCCGTGCAACCTTCTTCCTCGTGCAACCTGGCACCCCCGTGCAACCTTCCTCCTCATGTAACTGTCCTCCACCTCCAACCTTCTTCCTCGTGCAACCTGGCACCCCCGTGCAAACGTCTTCCTCGTGCAACCTGGCACCCCCGTGCAACCTTCCTCCTCGTGCAACCTGGCACCCCCGTGCAAACTTCTTCCTCGTGCAACCTGGCACCCCCCGTGCAACCATCCTGCTTGTGCAACCTGGCACCCCCATGCAAACTTCTTCCTCGTGCAACCTGGCACCCCGTGCAAACTTCTTCCTCGTGCAACCTGGCATCCCCGTGCAACCTTCCTCCTCATGTAACTGTCCTCCACCTCCAACCTTCTTCCTCGTGCAACCTGGCACCCCCGTGCAAACGTCTTCCTCGTGCAACCTGGCACCCCCGTGCAACCTTCCTCCTCGTGCAACCTGGCACCCCCGTGCAAACTTCTTCCTCGTGCAACCTGGCACCCCCCGTGCAACCATCCTGCTTGTGCAACCTGGCACCCCCATGCAAACTTCTTCCTCGTGCAACCTGGCACCCCGTGCAAACTTCTTCCTCGTGCAACCTGGCATCCCCGTGCAACCTTCCTCCTCATGTAACTGTCCTCCACCTCCAACCTTCTTCCTCGTGCAACCTGGCACCCCCGTGCAAACGTCTTCCTCGTGCAACCTGGCACCCCCGTGCAACCTTCCTCCTCGTGCAACCTGGCACCCCCGTGCAACCTTCCTCCTCATGTAACTGTCCTCCACCTCCAACCTTCTTCCTCGTGCAACCTGGCACCCCGTGCAAACGTCTTCCTCGTGCAACCTGGCACCCCCCGTGCAACCATCCTGCTTGTGCAACCTGGCACCCCTGTGCAAACTTCTTCCTCGTGCAACCTGGCACCCCTGTGCAACCTTCCTCCTCGTGGAACCTGGCACCCCTGTGCAACCTTCCTCCTCGTACAACCTGGCACCCCCGTGCAACCTTCCTCCTCGTGCAACCTGGCACCCCCGTGCAACCTTCCTCCTCGTGCAACCTGGCACCCCCGTGCAACCTTCCTCCTCATGTAACTGTCCTCCACCTCCAACCTTCCTCCTCGTGCAACCTGGCACCCCCGGGCAACCTTCCTCCTCGTGCAACCGTCCTCCACGTGCAAACTTCCTCCTCAGGCAACCTGGCACCATCTGAACCTGGCCCCCGGGCCCAACGACCTGGTTGCATCTTGCGGGGCCCGCGTGAGCATCGACACCGGTGGGAGCCAGAGGCTCCAGGGGGGGGAGGGAATTCAGGCCCGAGGGGGGCCGAGGTGGGGGGCTGGGCCGGAGCTGGGGGCGGCCGGGGGGGGGGTCACTCACCGCTGCCCTGCGCGGGAACGAGGAACTCCGGCCCGAAGTCCCCGTAGCCGGCCTCGGAGCGGGCGCGGACCCGCACCCCATAGGACGCCCCACGGCGCAGCCCGTCCAGCGTCACCCGGGCCTCCGACGCCTTCACAAACATGGGGGACTCCCCGCTCGCTGCGCCCTGGGGGGGATAAAGGGGGGGGGGTCGGTCCCAGCTCTGCGTCATGGAGACCTCCCCTCCCACTCACTGCCCCCCTCCTGATCCTCCCCTCACCCCCCACGACCCCCCTCCCGATCCCCTCCCCCTCCCGCAGCCCCCTGCCGATCCCCTCCCATGGCCCACTCCCGCTCCCAAAGCCCCCCTCCTGATCCCCTCCCCCCAACCCCCTCCCGATCCCCACCCCTGGTGCCCTCCCTCTCCCCCTCCTGTCCCCCCAACCGCCTCCTGATCTGCCCCCTTCCTGATCCCCTCCCCCCCCCACAATCCCCCTCCCCCAATTCCGTCCCCCTCCCACAGCCCCATCCCAATTCCCCCCCACCTCTGATCCCTGATCCCCTCCCCCCAACCTCCTCCCGATCCTCACCTCACCCCCCCAACCCCTCTCCTGATCCCCACCCCTGGTGCCCTCCCTCTCCCCCTCCTGTCCCCCCAACCGCCTCCTGATCTGCCCCCTTCCTGATCCCCTCCCCCCCCACAATCCCCCTCCCCCAATTCCGTCCCCCTCCCACAGCCCCATCCCAATCCCCCCCCACCTCTGATCCCTGACCCCCTCCCCCCATCCCCGCCCGGTCCCCCCAGCTTTAGTCCCCTCTCCCAGCTCCTCTCCATCCCCTCCCGAGCCCCCCTCCCTCCAGGAGCCTCCCCCCACAGCCGCCCTCCGACTCCCCCCGCTCACCTTCTCGTAGTATTTCACCTCGTAGTCCAGGATGCGCCCGCTGGGGGGGTGCGGCACCGGCCAGCTCAGAACCATCCCGGCTGGGGAGAGAGACCCCTGGACCCTGTCCACGGGCAGGGGCACTGGGGGGAGACGGCACGTCAGGGCTGCGGGTCGGGAGCGAGGGGCGCCGGCGGGGCCGCGGGGGCCGCGGGTCGGGCGTGGGGGGTACCGGGGGGGCTGCAGTTCAGGAGCGAGGGGCGCCAGCGGGGCCGCGGGGGCCGCGGGTCGGGCGTGGGGGGTACCGGGGGGGCTGCAGTTCAGGAGCGAGGGGCGCTAGCGGGGCCGCGGGGGCTGCGAGTCAGACTTGGGGGGCACCGGGGGGTGCCGGTCAGACATGGGAGGCCCAGGAGGTCTGGGGGGGCTGCGGGTCGGGCGTGGGGGGCACCGGGGGCGCTGGCGGGGCTGCGGGTCAGACGTGGGGGTCACCGGGGGGGGCTGCGGTTCGGGAGCGAGGGGCTCTGGCGGGGCCGCGGGGGCTGTGAGGCAGACTTGGGGGGCGCCAGGGGGGGCCGCGGGTGAGACGTGGGAGGCACCGGGGGGTGCCGGTCGGACGCGGGAGGCCCAGGGGGTCTGGGGGGGCTGCGGGTCGGGCATGGGGGTCACCGGGGGGGCCTGCGGTTCGGGAGCGAGGGGCTCTGGCGGGGCCGCGGGGGCTGTGAGTCAGACTTGGGGGGCACCGGGGGGTGCCGGTCGGACGCGGGAGGCCCAGGGGGTCTGGGGGGGCTGCGGGTCAGACGTGGGGGCCGCGGGGCGGGTGCGGGGGAGCGGGGGGGCCGCTCACCGTCCTTGCTGGTGGTGACGTTGACCAGCTCGGCCTGGGGCGGGTTGGGGCTCAGGTGCGACACCCCGTTGACGGCCTGGATCTCGAAGGTGTAGGTGACGTAGGGCTGCAGCCCCTGGACCGTCACCCCCGGCTCCGCCAGCCCGGCCGCGCCGGGGGCCAAGCTGAGGTGGGCACAGCGCCGGCAGGGCAGCCCCTCGGGGCACTCGGAGCAGAGCACGTTGTAGGTCACGTCCCGGCGGCCCCCGCTCTCCAGGGGCTCGCTCCAGGCCAGAGCCACCACCGAGCCGTTGAGCCGGGCCACGATGCTGCGCGGGGCCGAGGGGGTCGCTGCGGGGGGAGGGCACAGAGAGCTAGAACCCAGGAGTCCGGGCTCCCAGCCCGCCCCGGTCTAATCCCGCTGCCCCCTCTCCCCTCCCAGGGACGAGGAGAGAACCCAGGAGTCCGGGCTCCCAGCCCCCCGCAGTCTAAACCCCCAGCCCCCACTCCCCGCCCAGAGTCAGGGAGAGAACCCAGGCGTCCTGGCTCCCAGCCCCCCCGCTCTAACCCACCAGCCCCCGCTCCCCGCCCAGAGACAAGGAGAGAACCCAGGAGTCCTGCCTCCCAGCCCGCCAGTCTAACCCACTAGCCCCCACTCACCACCCAGAGACGAGGAGAGAACCCAGGAGTCCTGCCTCCCAGCCCCCCAGTCTAACCCACTAGCCCCCACTCACCACCCAGAGACGAGGAGAGAACCCAGGAGTCCTGCCTCCCAGCCCCCCAGTCTAACCCACCAGCTCCCACTCCCTGCCCAGAGACGAGGAGAGAACCCAGGAGTCCTGCCTCCCAGCCCCCCAGTCTAACCCACTAGCCCCCACTCACCACCCAGAGACGAGGAGAGAACCCAGGAGTCCTGCCTCCCAGCCCCCCAGTCTAACCCACTAGCCCCCACTCACCACCCAGAGACGAGGAGAGAACCCAGGAGTCCTGCCTCCCAGCCCCCCAGTCTAACCCACCAGCTCCCACTCCCTGCCCAGAGACGAGGAGAGAACCCAGGAGTCCGGGCTTCCAACCCCCCGCAGTCTAAACCCCCAGCCCCCACTCCCCTCCCAGAATCAGGGAGAGAACCCAGGAGTCCTGCCTCCCAGCCCCCCAGTCTAACCCACCAGCCCCCACTCCCCTCCCGGAGCCGGGGAGAGAACCCAGGAGTCCTGGCTCCCAGCCCCCCACTCCCCTCCCACAGCGACTCACTGGTGCAGGGGGAGCCGGGCGGGTCGGCCTGGGCGCGGAAGTACCCGTTGCGGCAGGCGCAGATGCTGGAGCCGGGCGCGGAGGAATGGCTGAAGGGGGGGCAGGGCTGGCAGGAGCCCTCCCCCTGCGTCGCCTTGAAGGTGTCGGGGGCACAGGCTGGCGAGACAAACAGGGTCAGACGGCTCCTTCCTGGGAAACAAGGGGTTAAACCGCCCCCGCCCCAGAGCTGGCCGCATCTCGGCGCCGGGCGAGGGGTCCCCGGGTCACCGGCAACCCCGCCCCAGAGCTGGCCGCATCTCAGCACCGCTTGTCCCCCCTTTGTGTCTGCCCCCCCCCATAGTTTGGATTCTTTCTCCGCCAGCCTCTGGCTCTGGGGGGGCCCTGGCCAGGTGTTCAAAGGTCCCGTGTCCCAGAGGCTCCTTTGCCGGGGGGGCGGCTGGTCTGTGGGGGGGATTCCTATTGCATCTCAGAGAGATGAATGTTCCCCCCAAACCTCCCATGTGAGGGGTTTGATTGACCCTCCCGCTCCCCAGGGAGAGAACCCAGGAGTCCTGCCCCCCCCCACCCCGATTTGCGGCTAGATCCCAGCACCTAGTTCCTAGACCCGCTGCTGGAGAACCCACAATTGTTCCCTCCCAGCCTGGAACCCAGGCATCCGGCGCCCCCAGAACCCAAGTATCCAGCTGCTCCAGAACCTGAGTGACCAGCGCCCCCCAGAACCCTGGTGTTTTGCCCCCCACCCTGGGAACCCCGGTGTCTGGCACCCCCAAACCTTGGCATCCAGTCCCCCTGAACCCCAGCATCTGACCCCCCCCTCGAATCCAGGCATCCAAGTCCCCATCCCGGGAACCCAAGTCTCTGGCTTCCCATCCCGGGAACCCAGGCATCCGGGCCACCCCGGAACCCCAGCATCTGCCCTCTACCTCCCCACAGGCTCCCCCCGTGTCCGGCCTCCCCCCCCCGAACCTCCCCTGCCGAACCCCAGCATCCGGCCCCTGCCTCAGAATCCAGGCAGCCAAGTCCCCATCCCGGGAACCCAAGTCTCTGGCTTCCCATCCCGGGAACCCAGGCATCCGGGCCACCCTGGAACCCCAGCATCTGCCCTCTACCTCCCCACAGGCTCCCCCCGTGTCCGGCCTCCCCCCCCCGAACCTCCCCTGCCGAACCCCAGCATCTGGCCCCCGCCTCAGAATCCAGGCAGCCAAGTCCCCATCCCGGGAACCCAAGTCTCTGGCTTCCCATCCCGGGAACCCAGGCATCCGGGCCACCCCGGAACCCCAGCCTCCGCCCCCCACCTCCCCGCAGACCCCCCCCGAACCCCGGCGTCCGGGCGCCTCACCCCGGCACTGCGTGTCCCCCTCGGCGGATTGGTGCCCGGCCAGGCAGACGCAGCCGGCGGGCGCGTGCTCGGCCCAGCGCCCGTCCTCCCGGCAGTACATGCTGAGGGGCCCGGGCCCCTCCGGTCCGGCCCCGGCCACGCAGGCGCCGGCCACGGGCGTCACCAGCTCCCGGGGCACCGTCTCCGGGAAGGCGGCCAGCCGGGCCACGGCCCCGGGGCACTTTTTGAAATAGAGCCGGACGCCGAGGAGCGCCATGCAGGCTCCCTGGTCCTGGAAGGCCACGTAGAAGCCGGCTTTGGCCAGCGGCCCCAGCCGCAGGGTCTTGACGTTGACCTTGCCCGTGGCCTCGGCCCCCGGGCGCTTGCGGGTCAGGTGCTCGGCCGCCACCGTGTCCACCTTGACCCAGGGGTTCTCCAGCCAGGGCGGGTCGGTGGCCGTGGCCAGGTCCCGCTCGGCCTCGTAGAAGAAGACGTTGAAGGTCTCCTTGCAGGCGCGGGCCGGGCGCGGGAGGGAGAAGCACTCCACCACCGTATAGCGCAGCTCGGCGTAGACGTGGGCCGCCCCCCGGCGGGGCACGAAGCCGCTGCGGAGCCAGGCCTCCCGGCCCGGGCCCTCCACCGCGCACACCTCGAAGGTCCGCACCGAATGCTGGCGCTCCTCGTCCAGCCCGCTCAGCTCCTCCCACTGCCGGGGGGCGGGGAAGGCAGGGACGGGGGGGCGGGCGGGGCGAGCAGGCGATTCGGAGATGGGGGGCAGAGAGATGGGGGATGGGGGGCAGGAGGAGGCGATGGGGGTAGAGAGCAGGCGATTCGGAGATGGGGTGCAGGGGGAGGAGATGGGGGGCAGGGGGGCAGAGAGATGGGGGATGGGGGGCAGGGGGAGGAGACGGGGGCAGAGAGCAGGTGATTTGGAGATGGGGTGCAGGGGGAGATGGGGGGATGGGGGGCAGGAGGAGGCGATGGGGGTAGAGAGCAGGCGATTTGGAGATGGGGTGCAGGGGGAGGAGATGGGGGGCAGGGGGGCAGAGAGATGGGGGATGGGGGCCAGGGGGAGGAGACGGGGCAGGGGGGATAGAGAGATGTGGGGATGGGGGGTAGGAGGAGGAGACGGGGGGCAGAGAGCAGGCGATTTGGAGATGGGGGGCAGAGAGATGGGGGATGGGGGGCAGGAGGAAGCGATGGGGGTAGAGAGCAGGTGATTCAGAGATGGGGTGCAGGGGGAGGAGATGGAGGCAGGGGGGCAGAGAGATGGGGGATGGGGGGCAGGGGGAGGAGACGGGGGCAGGGGGGGCAGAGAGATGGGGAATGGGGGGCAGGAGGAGGCGATGGGGTTAGAGAGCAGGTGATTCGGAGATGGGGTCCAGGGGGAGGAGATGGGGGCAGAGAGATGGGGGATGGGGGGCAGGGGGAGGAGACGGGGGCAGAGAGCAGGTGATTCGGAGATGGGGTGCAGGGGGAGATGGGGGGATGGGTGGCAGGGGGAGGAGATGGGGGGCAGAGGGCAGGTGATTTGGCGATGGGGTGTAGGGGGAGATGAGGGGATGGGGTCCAGGGGGAAGGGAGAGATGGGGGATGGGGTGCAGGGGGAGATGGGGGGATGGGGGCAGGGGGGACGATGAGATGGGGGATGGGAGGCAGGAGGAGGAGACAGGGGCAGAGAGCAGGCCATTCGGAGATGGGGTGCAGGGGGAGGAGATGGGGGGCAGAGAACAGGTGATTTGGAGATGGGGTGCAGGGGGAGATGAGGGGATCGAGTCCAGGGGGGAGGGAGAGATGGGCAGATGGGGTGCAGGGGGAGGAGACGGGGGGCAGAGCACAGGGATGGGGACATAGTTCAGTCAGTGGGGTGGCCAGACACCCAGCACCCCTATTCCTCCACATGCCCCCCCAAACCTGCCCACATCCCCTGCCTCCCCAGAACCCACTGCGCTCCCCACAACCTGAGATCCCCCCTTCCCAGCCTCCCCCCATCTCACAGAGCCTGTGACCCGACTGGCCGCCTCCAACACAATATCGGACCCCTCTCCCCAGCCCCCCTCCCTCCACACCCCCTTCACCTGCCCCCGCTTCCCGCCAGCCCCCTCACCTGGCCGTCAGTTTGGGGGTACGTCGTCCACTTCAGATCCGATGTCTCCAGCCGGGTGTTCAGCAAGGTCTCTGGGAAACAGAAAAAGTGATGGGGGGTGAGAAAAGGGGGGCCCTGCTGGTCTGGAGTGAGGGGCAGAGAACCCAGGAGTCCTGGCTCCCAGCCCCCCGCCCCTGCTCTAACCCACCAGCCCCCGCTCCCTTCCCAGAGCCGGGCAGCGAACCCCTAAATGCTTTCCCATGCAGACACAATTCTTGTCCCCCCACCCATGCTCATGGGTGTTGTGGGGTGGTGCGTGATGGGTCATTACATGGTGAATCTGAGTCTGCTCGGGCTGAGGGTCTGACCCGGGGGGGGGGCCGCGTACCCCGGGGGTACACGGAGGCCTTCCCGGGGGCACAGCAGCTCACAGAGACCCCTGTCTCGCTTTCCCACAAGCTCCTTCGCACGGCTCTGGTGCTGCACGCTCGCACGGCCGTGCGAGGCGTCTGGCCCACTCCATGGCGTGTCGGGCCTGGGGGGCCACACGGGGAAACCAGCAACTGGCCGGGGCCTGGCTGGCTCAGGGGGGTGGGGAATGGGGCCCGGGGCCTGTCCCCTCTAGGGGGCGCCGGCTCCCATCCGGCCCCAGCTCCAGCCCCCTCCACCCCCTTCTGGGCCTCCCGGCTCCAGCTGCCGGAGCGTGACCCCTCCCCCCGAAATCTGTGTTCTCCTCCGGCCCCAGCCCCGGCTAAATCCGTGCCAGATGTGAACGAACTCCCGGCCTCTGAGCCTGCCCGGCTTCCCAGAATGGGCTGGGTTGTTGCAAGCAGGGGGTGCTGGGAGCCAGGACTCCTGGGTTCTCTCTGGATTCGCACCCTACTCCATGCCAGGGCAAAGCGGGACCCCGGCCCAGCCGGCTCGGGCTGTGAGTTCGAATGCCGCCAACCCCACAAAGAATTGGGGTGGGAGAAAGGGATTAAATCCCTGTGCAAGGAGGGGTCTTCCCACTTCATGGGAATAACACTCAGAAGAGAACCCAGGAGTCCTGGCTCCCAGCCCCCCCTGCTCTAACCCACCAGCTCCCGCTCCCACTCCCCTCCCAGAGCTGGGGAGAGAACCCAGGAGTCCTGGCTCCCAGCCCCCCCTGCTCTAACCCACCAGCTCCCACTCCCCTCCCAGAGATGGGGAGAGAACCCAGGCGTCCTGGGCTGAAAGGCTGGAGGACAAAGGGATGGAGCAAAAGACAGAGGCAAAATCCAGGAGTAAGATACATCTGTAAAGGGCTTTTGGGGGGCCGGGGGAAAGAAGAAGCAAGATGGGGGGGGGAGTTAATGAAGGAGAAAAGGTTCCCCAGGAGCTGGGCGGCGGGGAGACAAAGTTTTCAAAGGCAAAAATGTTCACTCGGCAGAACAAACCCGGAGGAAGAAAGAATGAAAGAAAAGAGTGGAAGAGGGTGGGTGGTGGGGTTGTTGTTATTTTTCTTGTTTTCCGTCAGGTTTCTTTCCAGGCCTGTTTTCTCTTTCAACAAGCCAGCTTCCACGCGCTGCTCCTTTTCTGCAGGAAAGAAAGAAAGAAAGAAAGAAAGAAAGAAAGAAAGAAAGAAAGAAAGAAAGAAAGAAAGAAAGGGCTTAAATGAAAGAAAGAAAGAAAGAAAGAAAGAAAGAAAGAAAGAAAGAAAGAAACTTTTGGAGATGGAAGTGAACTTTTCCGAGCCCACTTTCTGTTAGTGTAAAAAACACTGTCAATCAAACCCCAGGCGAGAGCTGAGCAGACGGGATGGATGGCTGCAACCCCCCCCAACCCAACCCACCAGCCCCCCTCTGCTCCGGGAGAGAACCCAGGAGTCCTGGCTCCCAGCCCCCCCCTGCTCTCACCCACCAGCCCCCGCTCCCCTCCCAGAGCCGGGGAGAGAACCCAGGAGTCCTGGCTCCCAAAGACACTGAAACCTGCCCAAATCCCCCCAATTTCCACTCACCTTCCACGGCCTGAGTGAGGGGGATCCAGAGACAAAGCAGCCAGACCTCCATGGCTCGGGGCAATCCAGAATTCCTTGGCCGGAGAAAAACTGCTGTCGCGAAATCCTGATCAACCAACCGGGCGGGGGGAGAAAATTCCCAATCGGGGAAACTTTACTCCAGAAAAATAACCCTTCGGCCGGAAAGCCAGCCCCCCAAACTGCCTTGATCTGGGAATATTGAATCCCCCAGATTTTCCGCTATATGGAAGGAGTCAGCTACCCCTGGATAGCCTGAAAATTCGACCCACAAGAATATTTACGTCCTAATAAATGACCAAGTCTGGAAAAGATTAACCTGTGAATCAATTTCTGGTGTGGAAAAATCAACTCACTCCTCCCCAATTTTTGGTAATCTAGAGGAAATTCTCCCTAGGCTAACAAGCAAATTAGCCCCCCCCCCCGCCCAATGTCTTTAATCTAGAAAAACGAATCCCCCAAATGCCTTTCATGGAGCACAAAATGGACACCCCATCTTCCCCTCGTCTAGAGGGAAACAATCACTTTTCCCCCAGTCTTCGAAAATTGAAACCCCAGAACGTCCCCTAAACCCAAAACCTTTTAATCCTCCATTTTGGCCTGGTCTAGAAAGTTTGAACTCCTCACATTTGTCTGACTCCCCGATTCCCCCAACTCTAGAAAAAAGGAAACCCTGGTTTTCCCCGCCCCGATCTAGGGGGGAAAAAACACCAGATTTCACAGCTAATCTAGAAAAAATGAACCCAGATTTCGCTCTGATCCAGAAAAATTAAACCCCGACACCCCCAATTTGGAAAAAAAATAAATCCAGCTTTCACCCTGGTCCAGAAAAATTAAACTGAGATTTCTTCACAATCTAGAAAAAATAAACCCAGATTACTCCCCAATCTAGAAAGAAATCAAATCCTGATTTCACTGCTAATCTAGAAAAAAATTAATCCCCGATTTCACCCTGATCCAGAAAAAATGAACCCAGATTTCTCCCCAATCTAGAAAAAAAATCAAACCCTGATTTCACCGCCAATCTAGAAAAAATGAACACAGATTTCGCTCTGATCCAGAAAAATGAAACCCTCATTTATCCCCAATCTAGAAAAAAAATAAACCCAGATTTCACCCTGATCCAGAAAAAAAATAAACTCAGATTTCTCCCCAATCTAGGGGGAAAACAAACCGATTTCACCCTGATTTAGAAAAAACCCCAGATTTCACCCTGATCCAGAAAAATCAAGCCTAGACTTCTCCCCAATCTAGAAAAAAAACCCAGATTTTGCCCCGATCTAGAAAAAAAACAAACCCCAATTTTACCCTGATCCAGAAAAAATGAACCCAGATTTCTCCCCAATCTAGAAAAAATCAAACCCTGATTTCACCGCCAATCTAGAAAAAGGAACCCAGATTTCACTCTGATCCAGAAAAATTAGACACTGATTTCTCCCTAATCTAGAAAAACAAACAAACTGATTTCACCCTGATTCAGAAAAATCAACCCTAGATTTCGCCCCAATCCAGAAAAATTAAGCCCGGATTTCTTCCTGATCCAGAAAAGTTAAACTGAGATTTCTCCCCAGTCAAGGGGGAAAAAACAAACCCAGATTTGCCTCCCAATCTAGAAAAAATAATCTCAAAAATAAGTTTCTTTCCCGGGGGGTGGGGGTCAGGTTTACCTACAAATGTGGCCTCTAGCAAATCAACGGAGCCAAACTCCGTCCATCCAGCAAAACCAGATTCTCCAAAACTTTCAGAGTCTGGCAAAAAGTTGATTCTGGAGAAATTCCTTGAGCCGGGTTCCCCTAAAATGTCCGGCGTCTCGGAGCTCCAGAAAAGTCCTGGGTCTAGAGCAGTGGGTCCGGAAACCTCCCGCGTCGGGGACGCTTTGATCCCCGGGAAAGGGCCCGGGTCTGGAATAGCTGGTCCGGAAACAATCCCGCGCCGCGGACAATGGGCAAGTCCAGAAAAATGAAGCAGCCCCGGGCAGACTAGAGGCGCTCCCACGAGCCGGTCCCGAGTGGGGTGAAGGGGCCTGGCTGGGCTGGACCCCCCAGCCCCATGGACAAAGGAAGCAATGAAGGGGGGGGACCCCAAGATTTTTGGAGGCAGCTGGAAAAAGAAGGAAAGAAAAAAAAACTAGCATCCAGGCAGGGGGAAGGCATTGGCGCTTGGCTCAGGAGTTTGTCCCCCTTCCAGCTCTTTGCAAGAAGCGCCCCCCCAATTCCTGTCTGGCCCCCCCAAATCTGCAGTGCACCCCCCCAGACCTTTGCGAAAAGTACTGCCAAACTAAGCAAAGCTGAAGCCAGGTGTCAGCAGACTAAGCAATTGCTTAGGGATCCACACAGCTCAAGCAGGACCCCAATATTTCGGGCCCCCCAAATATTTAGGGACCCCCAAATAAGCTAGCACTGCCTCTGGCCGGTGAGCCCCCCCTCCCTCACACCTGGGCCTTGCCCCCACAAAGCTTTGCCCATAGTCGCTGCCCTCAAAGGGGACCCCCCCAAATCTTGCTGAGAATCCCCCCCAAACTTTGGCAGAGCTGTGGTTCCCCCCTCCCCCAGAAATCCCGCCCACCCTGAGTTGGGCTAAAGCAACGCTGCACCCCTAAGCCTTGGCTAAGATCCCCCCAAACCTCTGCAGCCCCCCAAAGCCTCATCCTTCCAGGGGACCCCTAGATCTTTGCGCAAAACGACCCCCCAAAAACACTTTCCAGACCTGCAAACTCTTTGCAATAACTTTCTCGTCTCTCCCCCCCGACCCGGCCCCAGATCTGGGCACAACTCAGCCCCACCCCCAAAATCTTGCCCCCCCATGAGCCTTCGCCCTGCCCGACAGCACCCCGAGATCCTGGTTGGGGAGGACCCCAAATCTTTGCAAACCCGACCCCCCCCCCCAGCTTCCAGCCGCGAGCCGCTACCCCGGGACCCTGCCCTGAGCTCCCGGCTGCAGATCGGTGGGGGCTGAAAATCCCCCCCCAGGACCCCCCTTCACTCCCTCCCTGGGGATCCCCCCCCCAAAAAAAAACCCCGCGCAGCCCGCGAGTTTCCCCCGCTCACCCCGGGTTGCGGCTCGCAACTTTCTGCGCCCAGTTGCGGGAGGGAGGGGAGGGGTCTGCGGGAGGGGCGGGGTGTGGGGGGGTACGTAGGGCTCTGTGTGTGTGTGTGTGTGTGTGTAGAGGGCTTGTTGCAAGCGGCGCTGTGTGTACCAGGGGCGGCGCGATGTGTTGTGTTGTGTTGTGTTGTATGGGTGTGTGTGTGTGTTTACAGGGGTTGTGGGGGGGGTGTTTACAGGGGTTGTTGCAGGCTCTGTGTGTGTATGTGTGTGTGTGTAGAGGGGTTGTTGCAGGCTGTCCTGTGTGTACCAGGGCAGTGTGATGTGATGTGTTGTGTTGTATGGGGTGTGTGTATATGTACAGGGGTTGTTGCAGGCTCTGTGTGTGTACGTGTGTGTGTGTAGAGGGGTTGTTGCAGGCGGCGCTGTGTGTACCAGGGGCGGCGCGATGTGTTGTGTTGTGTTGTGTTGTGTTGTATGGGGGTGTGTGTGTGTTTACAGGGGTTGTGTGTGTGTGGGTGTTTACAGGGGTTGTTGCAGTCTGTGTGTGTACGTGTGTGTGTGTAGAGGGGTTGTTGCAGGCTGTCCTGTGTGTACCAGGGCAGTGTGATGTGTTGTGTTGTGTTGTGTTGTATGGGGTGTGTGTGTATGTACAGGGGTTGTTGCAGGCTCTGTGTGTGTCTGTGTGTGTGTGTAGAGGGGTTGTTGCAGGCGGCGCTGTGTGTACCAGGGCAGTGTGATGTGTTGTGTTGTGTTGTATGGGGTGTGTGTGTGTGTACAGGGGTTGTTGCAGACTCTGTGTGTGTGTGTAGAGGGGTTGTTGCAGTTTCTGTGTGTGTGTGTGTTACAGGGGTTGTGGGGGTGTGTTACAGGGGTTGTTGCAGTCTGTGTGTGTCTGTGTGTGTGTGTAGAGGGGTTGTTGCAGGCTGTCCTGTGTGTACCAGGGCAGTGTGATGTGTTGTGTTGTGTTGTATGGGGTGGGTGTGTGTGTCACAGGGGTTGTTGCAGACTCTGTGTGTGTGTGTAGAGGGGTTGTTGGAGGTTGTGGTGTGTGTGTACAGGGGTTGTTACAATCTCTGTGTGTGCGTGTGTAGAAGGTTGCGGCAGGCGGTGCTGTGTGCACCGGGGCTGTGCGATGTGTTGTGTTGTGTTGTATGGGGTGTGTGTGTGTGTACAGGGGTTGTTGCAGACTCTGTGTGTGTGTGTAGAGGGGTTGTTGGAGGTTGTGGGGGTGTGTTACAGGGGTTGTTGCAGACTCTGTGTGTGTGTGTAGAGGGGTTGTTGGAGGTTGTGGTGTGTGTGTACAGGGGTTGTTACAATCTGTGTGTGTGCGTGTGTAGAAGCTTGCGGCAGGCGGTGCTGTGTGCACCGGGGCTGTGCGATGTGTTGTGTTGTGTTGTATGGGGTGTGTGTGTGTGTACAGGGGTTGTTGCAGACTCTGTGTGTGTGTGTAGAGGGGTTGTTGGAGGTTGTGGGGGTGTGTTACAGGGGTTGTTGCAGACTCTGTGTGTGTGTGTGTAGAGGGGTTGTTGGAGGTTGTGGTGTGTGTGTACAGGGGTTGTTACAATCTGTGTGTGTGCGTGTGTAGAAGCTTGCGGCAGGCGGTGCTGTGTGCACCGGGGCTGTGCGATGTGTTGTGTTGTGTGTGTGTGTGGAGAGGTGGTTGCTGGAGGGTGTGTTGTTTGTGTGTGTGTGTGAGAGAAAGAGGGTAGAGGGCTTGTTGGAGGTTGTGGGGTGTGTATGTGCCGGGGGACAGTGTGTTGTGTTGTGCTCTGTGTGTGTGTTAGGCGGGGGGGGAAGTGAAGCAAAGTGGGCATGCGCCCCCTGCTGGCTGCCAGGGGAAGTACCCGCTGTGTGTCAAAGCCCCTCTACTGCCAACACTCAAGGGCGATGCCTCCCCACCCAGCACCCAGAACCCACCCTCCCCCTCACGTCTGCCCCCCCTTCCCTTCCAGCAACCCAGGGCAGGGCTAGCAGGGGGCTGTGGGTCAGGAGTGAGGGGCACCAGCAGAACTGGGGGGCCCAGAGCTGGGGGGGGGACGGACTCTTCACATGATTCCCTGGTCAGTGGTGGACAATGAAATGTGGAGCAGGGGGGCTGGGAGCCAGGACACCTGGGTTCTCTCCCCGGCTCTGGGAGGGGAGTGGGGGTTGGGGGGTTAGAGCAGGGGGGGGCTGGGAGCCAGGACTCTTGGGTTCTCTCCCCGGCTCTGGGAGAGGAGTGGGGGTTGGGGGGTTAGAGCAGGGGGGGGCTGGGAGCCAGGACGCCTGGGTTCTCTCCCCGGCTCTGGGAGGGGAGTGGGGGTTGGGGGGTTAGAGCAGGGTGGGGCTGGGAGCCAGGACACCTGGGTTCTCTCCCCAGCTCTGGGAGGGGAGTGGGGGTTGGGGGGTTAGAACAGGGCGGGGCTGGGAGCCAGGACTCCTGGGTTCTCTCCCTGGCTCTGGTCTCCTCCTCCCTGGTGGGGGGGTGGATTGTGGGGCAAGTATCTCCCCCCGCCCCCCTCCAACCCCGCTCCCGAGGGGGACAGAGAGGGGAAGGGAAAAAGAGACGTTAAGGGGCCCAATGAGGAACATCTGGACAGATGTGTCAGACAGACGAAGGAACATCCCTGCTCCCCCCCCGCCCCCCCAGCCCTGCTGGTGCCCCTCACTCCCGACCTGCAGCCCCTGCCAGCCCAGCCCTGCCCCCCCCCCCCCAGCACGGCCTGGAACTAATTTATCTCCACGGCCTCTATGGGGCGCAGGGGTCGGGCTCAGGGCACCGGTGCCCCCTAGGGTCAGGGACAGCCCCCCCCCCCCCCCCGCCCCAGCCAGGGGTCTGTTTCCTGACCCCTCTGGCCTGGCAGGGCCGGGCGGGGAGATAAGGCCGGGGGAGATGGGGGGGCCCCCGCTGGTGCTTCCCAGGGACCGGGGGGGGGGGGGGGGGGGGAGTTTCCATGGGGCTGGGGGCGGGATCGGGGGGGGGGGGTAACGAGCTTGTGGGAAATGAGTGTTGATTGATTGGGCAGGTTCCTGGAACCAATAGGTCTGTGATGGGGGGGTAACGAGGACACAGCCCCATAACCTGCCCCCCAACCCACCCCACCCCAGGCTGCCACCAGGCAGTCACACGGCCCCCCATGGCCCCCCCAGATCTCTGTCTGGGCTGAGATGAACACGTTCAGGGTATAAAATCTCCATTCCCCCCTCAAACCCTCCATCCCCCCCACCCCAATCTCCTTCCCCCCACACCTCTTCCCACCCCCTCGTCCCCCCACCCTCCCTCCATCCCACCCACACCCCCAAACCCTCCATCCCCCCACCCAAATCTCCTTCTCCCCACACCTCCTCCCACCCCCTCGTCCCCCCTCCATCCCCCCACCCTAATCTCCATCCCCCCTCGACCTCCATCCTTCCCCCCACACCACCTCCCACCCTGTCTTCCCCCTATCCCACCCCCCCAAAGCCTCCATCCCCCCTCAAGCTCCCTCCATCCCCCCTTCCCCCCACCCACCCCCTCTTCCACTTCACCCCCTCAACCTCCTTCCATCCCCCCTACCCCGCTGCGCCTCCATCCATCAACCCCCCCCCCCGCCCCATTCACTCCCCAGCCCCCCGGCTGCATTTTCAGCTGTGGGTCAGTGTTGCCAAGTCCCAGGCCACGTGGGCCCAGCCGGTGCCGACTCCCCCTCCCCCCCGCTCCCTGCCCAGTGACCCCAAATCTCTCAGCCACACAGAGCTGGAGCTGTTAGCTTTGTTATGACCACCTGCTGTCAGCCTAGGAGCCAGGACGCCTGGGTTCTCTCCCCGGCTCTGGGACGGCAGTGGGGGCTGGGGAGTTAAAGCAGGGCAGGCTGGGAGCCAGGACGCCTGGGTTCTCGGCCTTGCCATGACTGGCCGTGCTGAGCAGGGGTGGGCAGCTCTAACCCAGGAGCCCACCCCTGCCCCCCAGAGCTGGGAGCTGCCCAGGGGCTGAGGGAGTGTCCAGCCCCCTTGGCTTCTCCCCCCCGCCCCCCGGCATTGACCTGCGTCAGGGGCTGTGGTTTGCTCTTCTCTGAGCAGGTTTCCTGCCTGGCTCCAGCGAGCCCAAGGAAAACAGGCCCTGGACACCCCACCCTGCCCCTTCCGCTGCCCCCCCCCCATTGGGCAAGGGGGGCAGACCAGAGCCAAGCCAGGAGGGAATCCTGTCCCTGTAGCCCAGCTGTGGGCAGAAGTTACCTGCCTCAGAGCCGGGGAGAGAACCCAGGAGTCCGGGCTCCCAGCCCGCCTGTTCTAACCCTCCGGACCCCGCTCCCCTCCCAGACCCGGGCAGAGAACCCAGGAGTCCTGGCTCCCAGCCCCCCTTACGCTACCCATTGGTCCCTGCTCCTTGTTTCTATTCTCCCGGCAGTCAGGAAATTCCCTTTGTTCTGCCGTTTCCGTGGGAGGGGAGCGGGGTCAGGGCAGGATGTGACACCTCATTTCCCCAGCTCCTCCGGCTCCGCCAGTCCCGTGGCCCCTGCCCTGCCCTGCCTGGGGCCCCTGGTGAACACGGTTGGCTGGGCGGGGAGCTCCAGCTGTGCCCCGCCCCAGAGGTGGCCGCATCTCAGCGCCGGGCGAGGGGTCCCTGTATCACCAGCCGCCCCACCCCAGAGCTGGCTGCATCTCAGGGCCGGGCGAGGGGTCCCCGGGTCACCAGCCGCCCCGCCCCAGAGGTGGCTGCATCTCCGCGCCGGAGGAGGAATCACTGCTCCCCTCGCTCCCCCAACCCTGCAGGAACCGAACAATTATCTGGGCAGATGAATGTCTGGCACCAGAGGTGGAATTTCCTGGACAGAGGAAAAAATAAAACAGAGCGGATTCTGCTGACTGTCAGATTACACCGAGGAGGGCGGGGGGCTGGCAGATCTGAGGGGGGGTGTTTGGAGGGGCAGGGGTGGGTTTTGGGTGGTCTCCTTGTGGCCCCCGTGAAGTTAGGGACAAATAACCCCAAACCGCCCGAATCTATCTAGAGCAGAGGGCTGGGAGCCAGGACTCCTGGGTTCTCTCCCTGACTCTGGGAGGGGACTGGGGGCTGGTGGGTTACAGCAGGGGGGGCTGGGAGCCAGGACTCCTGGGTTCTCTCCCTGACTCTGGGAGGGGACTGGGGGCTGGTGGGTTACAGCAGGGGGGGCTGGGAGCCAGGACTCCTGGGTTCTCTCCCTGACTCTGGGAGGGGACTGGGGGCTGGTGGGTTACAGCAGGGGGGGCTGGGAGCCAGGACTCCTGGGTTCTCTCCCCCCCTCTGGGCTGGGGGGGAGAGAAGGGGCGGAGCTCGGACTCCTGGGTTCCCTCCACCTTATTTTCACAAGAGGGGGGGCTGTTTATGTCGCCTTATCACATGACAACTGGGAGTCAAGATGGCCTCCCCCAGATTGCCCTCTCTCCCTGATCACGTGGCAAAAGAAACCAAGATGGCCACGCCCATGCGGCCTGCAGGACAAAATGGCTTCGCTCGTCCCCTGTCACGTGACATCCCAGGGCGAGGCGCTGGGGGAACCAATGACTGCGTTCAGCTTGGCTTCAAGCCGCTGCGCGTGCGCATTAGAGGAGCCGTTCGAAAATGGCGTCCCCCCGCCACAACACCCATGGGCAAGAGCCCAGAGGTGTCGCACATGCGCAAAGGTGCCGCGCGGCAGCTGAGCGCCGGCTTGCTACGTCACGCGAGCGACGAAAGCTCGCCACGTCAGGCCCGCGCAGGGCCGTCGCGTCACTTCCGCCTCTCGCGGGGCGGGCGCCTGCGCCTTGCGGCGCCCGGCGACTTACTTCGCGCCCCGCGCCCTGCCCCGGCGCATGCGCCGTGAGCGGCGCGGAGTCTGGGCCAGCCAGCGGGGGGGCCCGGCGGGATCATGTCCGGGGTGCAGCGCATGAGGGTGGCCAACGAGCGGCACAGCAAGAGCATCACCCAGCGCGGGGGCCTGCACCGCGCCCCGGTACGGGGGGGCACCCGCGGGGCTGGGGGTCGGGAGCGGGGGGGCACCGGCAGGGCTGGGGGGGGCTGGGGGTCGGGAGCGGGGGGGCACCGGCGGGGCTGGGGGGAGCAGAGGGGTCGGGAGCGGGGGGGCACCGGCAGGGCTGGGGGGCGGGAGCGGGGGGGCACTGGCGGGGCTGGGGGGAGCAGGGGGGGTCGGGAGCGGGGGGGCACCGGCAGGGCTGGGGGGGGCTGGGGGTCGGGAGTGGGGGGGCACCGGCGGGGCTGGGGGGAGCAGGGGGGTCGGGAGCGGGGGGGCACCGGCAGGGCTGGGGGGGGCTGGGGGTCGGGAGCGGGGGGGCACTGGCGGGGCTGGGGGGAGCAGGGGGGTCGGGAGCGGGGGGGCACCGGCAGGGCTGGGGGGGGCTGGGGGTCGGGAGCGGGGGGGCACCGGCGGGGCTGGGGGGAGCAGGGGGGTCGGGAGGGGGGGGGCACCGGCAGGGCTGGGGGGGGCTGGGGGTCGGGAGCGGGGGGGCACCGGCAGGGCTGGGGGGGGCTGGGGGTCGGGAGCGGGGGGGCACCGGCAGGGCTGGGAGGCGGGAGTGAGGGGGCACTGGCAGGGCTGGGGGTCGGCTGGGGGTCGGGAGCGGGGGGGCACTGGGGGGGGCTGGGGGTCGGGAGCGGGGGGGCACCGGCAGGGCTGGGGGGGGCGATTTCCCATCCCTAACGCTCTCTCTGGCCCACACAGAAAGCCCCCCCAGAGGAGAAAGCCGCCGTGGGGCCATGGTTGCTGGCCCTGTTCGTGTTCGTGGTCTGTGGCTCAGGTCAGTCGGGTGGGATGGTCTGTTCACTCTGGATCCTAATGATGGGGGGGCTTAGGGACCGAGATCTGCCTGTTCTCTTGACGCTTTCCATTGGGAAGGATTTATAGCGTTCACCCTGAAGCTTAATGGTGAGAGAGACGCAGACCATGTCCCTTCCTGGGTGTTGATGCTGCTTCCTAGTTATGGCATCATGGTTCATTGCATGGTGTTTACCCTGAGGCCTAATGGTGGGAATCCAAGAGGAACAGACTGTTTACCCCGGGACCTGATGATTGGGACTAGAGGCAGGAGCACCACCCGTACGAGACATCTACACAAGAACCTAATAATGCGGGCAATTGTGGGGTTAACTCTTGAACCAAGGAAAGGGGGGCCTGATGCACTTCAGCCCCATGTGTCGTGTTCGTCCCAAAATTTAATGTTGGGAGCTAGAGACGGGCGTATGCTGCATGCAGGTGTGTTGACTCTGAAACCTAATGATGGGAGCCGTGTGCGTGAATGTGTCCATTCTGCCTGTGGATATCAGAAGGTTTCGCCATATTCAATCATTAGGTTTCAGAGTGTACTTAGCGCTGGGAGAGCGCTTTGGGTGGAAATTTAGTCTGAAACGTATGAGGCATAAACTGCTCCCATGTAGGGTGCTTGGTCTGCCCTTTAAGAACGGCCGCTGCCCCATGGATGGTGTTCATTCTGAAGTCTACTGACAACTAAGTTAGTTAGCTGGACGTGTGATGGGTTAATGGCGACAGTGGTGGTGACAGCTGGAGGACCGGGGTTGTTGACTCTGGCCCCTACTGCTGTCAGAGATGGGAGAAGCTTCCCCTGGGGATGTACTGTCCCAGCAGCATCAACGATAGAGCGGTGCCCCTAGGTGTTGACTCTGAAACCTACTAATGGGACCAGACAGGCCAGCCCTGAGTTAGGGGTTCAGCTCCTCGAAGTTCCTCTGGACCTTGGCCTGCCCACCCCTGCAGTTAGGTACACAACCCAGCTGCCCTTGGGAGGGGGAGGAGCCTGAGAACAAGCCCCTCCTATTACCCCAAGCTGTGCCCCTGAGAGCCCCCCCCCGCCCACCAGCCTCACTCTGCACCCTTCTCCCCCCACCCCCAGCTATCTTCCAGATAATCCAGAGCATCCGCCTTGGAGGATGATGGGAAATGCCGCTCTCCCTCCCACTCCTCTTCTCAGGGAATTCTGGGATACCTCCTGGACCTCCAGTGACCCTCTGTGATGTGTTGCAACCCCCCGCATCCGCCTGCCAACTCTGCCCCCCTTCTTTTTGCATCCTTGTATGTTTCCAGCCCGGGGGGGGGGTGAAGAGGGAGGCTCCCCTTTCGTCTCTCCCGCCCCCGCAGATGGGGGCGTCCCCCAGAGGTCCTGTGAAGGCAGCCTGGGGTTCGGTCTTGGTGTGGGTGGGGGGGGACTTTTCTCTTTAAATCTGTGATTCCCCCCCGCCTGCCCCACTGCTCCAACCCCTCCTGCCTCGGGTTTTGCAGTGTCTGCCTGTTTACTGGAAATACATTAAATGTTGGGATTTTTAATAAAAACACCTGCCTCGGTGCTTCGTTCCCCCCCCCCCAGCCTGGTACCCCCACTAAGCCCCCCCCCCGCCCCGCTGTGATCAGACCCACCAGGGCCAGGAAGATGGTGGACGGGGCGGGCTACTGGGCACAGGGAGAGAACCCAGGAGTCCTGGCTTCCAGCCCCCCCTGCTCCGACCGCCAGCCCCCACTCCCTTCCCAGGGCAGGGGAGAGAGGGAACCCAGGAGTCCGGGAGAGGGAGGGGCAGGGGGCTTGGCCATCATAGAGTTTTCCCTCCCTAGAGTGTCTCCCTGTGCGCCATAGAGGGGGAGCGGGCTAGAGCGGCTCCTGTCGCACCATAGAGTTGGCCTGTGGTTTAGAGTGTCTCCCGTGGCACCATAGAGTCTCACCGCCCTAGAGCGTCCAGACCCCCCCCCCCCCCTCGAGCTGTGCCGCTCTCCTACCGGGGAGATAGAGTGGGCTCCCTTCTAGAGCATCGCTCGACTCTACCATAGAGGTGCACCTCGCTCTAGAGCGTCCCTCTTGCCCGCACCATAGAGTTCTCCCGACCTAGAGCGGCCCGCCGGCACCATAGAGGGCTGCACTGCCCCCTAGCGCGTCGCTCCTCGGTCCGCCTCCTTTTACCATAGAGTCCCGAATTCCTAGAGTGTCCCCCTCACCCGTACCGTAGCGTTCCCCCCCGTCTAGGAGTCTCCCGCCCGCCACGCAAACTCCTCCCGCCCTAGAGAGAGCGCCCGCCCCGCCCCGCGCAGGCACCATAGAGGGCGGTTCCGCCTTCGTCCCAGAGCGCCTCGCCGGAACCATAGAGCCCGTGCACTTCCGGTTTCCGCCCCCGAGGCGCCACTTCCGCTTCCGGCTCCCGCATCCGGGGACCCGGCGGGCGGCAGGAAGCGAGCGGGGCGCGCACGGGGAGGAGCCGGAGGCGGCAGCGCGAGCGCCGAGAGCGAGAGTGAGACACGGGCTGGGGGGCCGGGCTGGGGGGCGAGGCGCCGGGGGGGGGGAGGGGTGAGATTTTTGGGGGGGGGGCGCCGGAAGGAGATTTGGGGGGGGGGCGCCGGGGCGGGAGGGAGGGGTGAGATTTTGGGGGGGGGAGGCGCCGGGGCGGGGGGGGCGGAAGGAGATTTGGGGCGGGAGGGGGCGGAAGGAGATTTGGGGCAGGGGGCGCCGGGGCGGGGGGGGCGGAAGGAGATTTGGGGCGGGAGGGGGCGGGGGGGGCGGAAGGAGATTTGGGGCAGGGGGCGCCGGGGCGGGGGGGGGAGTTTCCCGGCTCGAAGAGGTACAGGGCCGCGGGAGGGGAGGCGATGAGGGGGGAAGGTCACATCAAAGGGCCTCGCGGGGAGCTGGGCTGGGGGAAGTTGCCTCCCTTCCAGGGGAGCTGGGGTTTGGGGGAGAAGCTGGGCTTGCGCTTAGGGGGCTGGGGGGCCAGTAAGGGGGCTGGGGGGCGGGAGGGCAGGAGCTGGGACACCGGCTCCAAAGGGGGGTCCCAGCTGCTCCAGCCCTGGCTTCTCCCATCTCCGCCTCGGGCCAGGTTTCCACCCCCACCCCTTTCCCCCCCCCCGCGCAGCTCCCTCCTCGTCTCCCGCCGCCATGGGCGACAGCGACGACGAATACGACCGCCGGCGCCGGGACAAGTTCCGGCGGGAGAGAAGCGACTACGATCGCTCCCGGGAGCGCGACGACCGGCGGCGAGACGACTGGAATGACAGGTGCGGGGGGGTCCGGGGAGCGTCTGGAGCAGCCTCTGGCTTCGATTCCCCGGGCGAAGGGTTACCTCTGTGTGGACGTCTTGCTCCCGAGGTGGAGGGATACGTGTGGGTGGGTGATTTGCCCCAAGGGGTACATGTGGAGGGGTGATTTGCTGGGGGCAGGAGCAGAGCGATATATCGGCGGCGGGGGGGGGGGGAGTGCAGCTGTCCTCTGGCGGAGGGATATATCGGGGTGTGATTGGTGTGTCTGCCCCCGCAGGGAATGGGACCGCGGCCGGGAGCGCCGGAGCCGGGGCGAGTACCGGGACTACGACCGCAACCGCCGGGAGCGTTTCTCTCCCCCCCGGCACGAGCTCAGCCCCCCCCAGAAACGCATGCGCCGAGACTGGTGAGTGAACGCCCCCTGCTGCGCCCGCCCGTGGGGGTCGAGGCTGGTCTGACCTGTCTGGCAGAGGCCACAGCTGGAGTGGGGCCAAAGGAGGCTAGACTGTTATGTGCCCTAGGCAGAGAGCAGGCGGGACGAGGTGCCCGAGGGAGACTATTCAAGGAGAGAGACCCAGATAATCCTGGCAAGTGTCCTGTGTCCCATGCTGAAGAGGAAGGTGAAACCCTCCCCAAGATCCATTAGACCCTGAGAGTATGAGCAAGAACCAGCCAGCCAAGTACCCGAGAGAAGGAAGAAGGAAATTTAAAAATAACCTCCCTGAATACATTGAGGTTTTTTTAAAAAACAAACAAACCCTTCCTGACCTCAGATGCTGGCTGGCCGCAGCCCGGACGCATGAGCATTAGGAACATAAAGGGACCCCCAGCGCTGCCAAGTCCTGCCCCCCACACAAGCAGCCCTGTTATACATTTGCACGCTCTGTGAAAACTCACTTTGCTGGTTGCCCCCATTTCTTGTATCGGGAGGCAGAGCCCCCTTGGATGGTTAGAAACTTTCGTATTTCCCCCCTGAATTTGTTCCTGTTCAGTTTATCCAATGCTGGCCTTTTGCTCCAACAGCTCTTCGCCTGCCCTAACGTATTTCTAGAAAGCAGTCAGCCCCCCCCCGCCCAATGTGTGAGCCTAAACGAGTCAGATTCATCCAGTCTCCCCTCATAAGACGGGGTTCTCCGTCACCCTCGTTGTCCTAGGATCTCTTCTCCGCAACTATTCACGTTCAAATTTATCTTTCTTGAATATGGGGGACCAGATTTGCGGCCGGTATTCCAATGGGGACTTCCCCCTGCCGTCTACAACGGCGTTAATATTTCTGTCACTCCGTCTCCTGGAAATACCTCGCCCGATGCAGCCTAGATTGCATTTTTGCCATTTCCCCGGCCACGTCGTGTTGGTGGCTCATCACCTGCACACCCGGGTCTCTCTCCTGCTCAGCTGTTTCCAGCTGACGCGGCCCCAGCTTGTAGCAGAAATTTTTGTTGTGGACTATTAAATTTCTGCCCATTTCTGTCACTCCCGCCTTCTAGCTCTTCCTCTGTGCCAATGCTGTATCGTTAGCAAATTTCATGAGTACGCTCCTTATTTTTGTGCCAAGCTCGTTTACAAAATTACTGAGTAAGATCTGTCCCGAGACCGATCCTTAGCCGTTCATATGGTACTACCCTCGAATAGATAAATTTATTCAAAATCTTTGCTAGTAACCATCTCACATGCCAGTTCTTTCAGTATTCTGGGCTGGAAACTATCCACTCCCCACGGATTTGAGAGCATTACGCTTTTTAAAGTTTTTCTTCCACCTCTGATAGGGCGACTTTCCTTTCTAGATTCACTTTTCCATCAGCCACACTGCTGTCATGCCCTGGTTCAGGCTCGGAAAGATTAGCTTTTTATCTGCACGCATCGATTTCACGCAGAGGGATGAAAAATTATTTCCATCGCCGACGATAATAGCAATTTACAGCTAGACAAAGGAAACTTGAAAACTAGTTAGCTTGATGTAAGGATGTTCAATTTGTATATTTGGTCACATAGCGTTGATGAGTTGCGTTTTAGCTAGGGCTGATCTCGTTTTAAAAAAATAACCACATGATTAAAGAAAAATTTACCATGTGATTAATCGCATTAAACAATCATAGAATATCAGGGTTGGAAGGGACCTCAGGAGGTCATCTAGTCCAACCCCCTGCTCAATGCAGGACCAATCCCCAATTAAATCATCCCAGCCAGGGCTTTGTCAAGCCTGACCTTAAAAACTTCTAAGGAAGAAGATTCCACCACCTCCCTAGGTAACGCATTCCAGTGTTTCACCACCCTCCTAGTGAAAAAGTTTTTCCTAATATCCAACCTAAACCTCCCCCACTGCAACTTGGGACCATTACTCCTCGTTCTGTCATCCGCTACCACTGAGAACAGTCTAGAGCCATCCTCTTTGGAACCCCTTTTCAGGTACTTGAAAGCAGCTATCAAATCCCCCCTCATTCTTCTCTTCCGCAGACTAAACAATCCCAGTTCCCTCAGCCTCTCCTCGTAAGTCATGTGTTCCAGCCCCCTAATAATTTTTGTTCCCCTCCGCTGGACATTTTCCAATTTTTCCACATCCTACTTGTTGTGTGGGGCCCAAAACTGGACACAGTACTCCAGATGAGGCCTTACCCATGTCAAATAGAGGGGAAAGATCATGTCCCTCGGTCTGCTGGCAATGTCCCTACATATACATCCCAAAATGCTATTGGCCTTCTTGGCAACAAGGGCACACTGTTGATCCATATCCAGCTTCTCGTCCACTGTCACCCCTAGGTCCTTTTCTGCAGAACTGCTGCCGAGCCATTCGGTCCCTAGTCTGTAGCGGTGCATTGGATTCTTCCGTCCTAAGGGCAGGACTCTGCACTTGTCCTTGTTGAACCTCATCAGATTTCTTTTGGCGCAATCCTCCGATTTGTCTAGGTCCCTCTGTATCCTATTTTTGGGTGTCTTCTGCACTTTCAAATATATTGATTTCAATTACAACACAGAATACAAAGTGGACAGCGCTCACTTTATTACTTTGATTATATAACCAAGTAACTGAATCCTGGCAATCCATATTCTATATTAACGTCCCCATTGAAAACCAGGGTCAAGTATTTATTTAATTTGCGGGCCACATTTTGATCATTTCTTACTGTCTCTATCCCCACTGCATAGCGACCCGACCTCATCTTTCCTGATATTTTTTATTTCTATGTCTTTAAAAACCCGTATATATTTTCATTTCCTTGGCGAGAGCCAAGTCAGCAGGACTTTTAGCCATTCTCACTTTGGTCCTGTGTTTTCTAACCACTTTCTTTGCTGGTCATCCCCTTTTTTCCATGCTCTCTGGTTACTCCTCCTCGCTTCTTGGAGGTAGTTATTCCTCCTGCCGGGGCTGGAGTCTTTCCTGACACGTTTTCCCCCGTTGTTTCAGATCGTTTTTATGTTCCAAGCCTCCTGGCGCTCTTTCGGTCCAGCCGATTTCTTCGACTAATTCCTTTCAACTCCCCGGACGTGCCCTTTTGAAGTCAAAACCTGTCGTTGACCTGGTTTTTGATGCAATGAAACCGAAGTCACTCATGATTGCTCTGTCCAATCTGACTGCCCTCTTATATCTTGTGATTCTGACTGCATCTGCACTCTGCGTGTGAAAAGGGCCGACCTTTTTTCCTTATTTGTATTGTCCCCCAAGAATATTGGGGCACCCCATTTTTCTTAGGGTTAGTTTCTTTGAGTCTCATTACCATTTACACACATCAGTTGGGGCAGGCGTTAAAATGTGACTACCAGACATCTTGTAGTCCAACATTAATTTTAGGGTCAATTTTTTGGAGGACATCTTTTCCCCGTAATCTTGTGGCTTAGGGTCATTCGTTGGTCATTTATGTCAGTGGCTCTCAACCTTTCCAGGCGACTGTCCCCCTTTCAGGAGTCTGATTTGTCTTGCATACCCCTCACTTTACAACTATGTGCTTGCAAAATCCGACCTAAATGTACAAGCGTCACAACCACGCGAGTACTGACAAATTAATTGCCGACTTCCTCATTTGTACCATATAATTATAAAATAAATAGATTGGAATATAAATCTTGTACTTACGTTTCAGCGTATAGTATCCGGAGCAGTATTTAAAGAAGTCATTGTGTGAAATTTTAATTTGTACCGACTTCTCTAGTGGTTTTTATGCTGCCTGTTGTAAAACTAGGCAAATATCTAGGGTTGATGTACCCCCTGGAAGACCCCTGCGGCCCCTGGAGAACACGTACCCCTGGTTGAGAACCGCTGACTTTTATGTCAAGCGTTTTCTTAACTCTAAGGCCTAGTATGGCTAAGCTAAAATCTTACAGGCCTTGCGTTTCAGCCCTGTTTACTTAGATACGTAATAGATAATTGTCTAACATAAGAACGGCTGTAGCGGGTCAGACCAAAGGTCGGTCTAGCCCAGTATCCAATGCCAGGTGCCCCAGAGGGAATGAACAAAACAGGGAATCATCAAGTGATCCATCCCCTGTCATCCATTCCCAGCTGCTGGCAAGCAGAGGCTAGGGACACCATCCCTGCCCAGCCTGGCTTATAGCCGCTGATTGACCTGTCCTCCATGAACTTACCTAGTTCTTTTTTGAACCCTGTTCTAGTCTTGGCCTTCACAACATCCTCTGGCGAGGAGTTCCACGGGTTGACTGTGCGTTGCGTGGAGAAATACTTCCTTTTGTTTGTTGTTAAACCTGCAGCCTATTCATTTCATTGGGTGACCCCTAGTTGTTTTGTTATGAGGAGTAAATAACACGTCCTTACTTACTTTCTCCGCACCGGTCATGATTTTATAGCCCTCAGCCATATCCCTTCTAATTGCTAATCAATCTTATACTTTTATAAACCTGCAATTTAACTGTATTCAACATGATGATTATACGTGACGCGTTAGCGAATCGTAATATCACCCGAGAAACGAACGGGAAAATGAACTAACTGGTTACACCCTGGGGCTTTCTAGCAGACCCCAGCTGTTTGCCCCGAGGCCCCTCTTGGCCCTGCCTCGCCCAAAGTGATTTTGAGCCCTTGCCTATCCCCCCCTATAGGGATGAGCACAGCACCGACCCCTACCACAGCGGGTACGAGATGCCGTATAGCGGGGCGACCGCCGGTCCCACCTACGGGCCCCCCCAGCCCTGGGCGCACCCCGATATGCACGTCATGCAGCAACACCATCTCCTGCCCATCCAAGCCAGGTAACTCGCCCCCTTCCTGCTTCTCCCCCACCTCTGCCTCCCCCTTCCCCTTCCCCTGCGCACACTGACCGTCTCGGCCCCCCCAAGCAGACTGGGTAACATCGCCGAGGTGGATGTCGGCATGGCCCCGCCCGTCATGAAGAGCTTCAAGGAATTCCTGCTCTCCCTGGACGACTCGGTGGACGAGACGGAGGCTGTCAAGCGGTACAACGATTACAAGCTGGATTTCCGGCGTCAGCAGATGCAGGATTTCTTCCTGGCGCACAAGGACGAGGAGTGGTACGTCCGCCACAGGGCGCGGCCCCGGCATCCCGTGCGTGTGTGCGTGCGTGCAAGATCCGGCCCGGAGACAGAACCAGGTGGACCCAGCAGGGCAGGAGTTTTGGGGGGCAGCCGGGCGATTCGGTGCCGGGGAGGTTGAAAGTCACAGACCCTGAGTTCTGATCCGACACAGCCAGGAGGTGGGGGGGTTGCTGCCGTTCTGATCTGGTTGGACAAGGTTGGGGGAGGCTGCCAGGCGGTTCTGATCCAGCGTAGGGGGGCTGGGAAGGCCAGTGGTTCTGATCTCAGGCAGAGGGGGTGGGGATTGCCACAAATGGACCCGTGGTTCCGATCCCTGCCGTAGAACGAAGGCTAACCGGGTGTGGCTAACCCCGGGCAGCTGGCCTCGCTTCACCAGCTTCTTAGGTATTCCCCCCCCGATCCCAGCTATGGGGCCGTGTCCGTTCCCGAGAGATCTGTGGGGTCTCCCTCGCCCGCGGTCCCAGCCATCGCTTGGCACTTTGGCCACGTGCCTGAGCGGGCATTGGCATTGCGGGCTCGGTGGCCGGAGTTCTGTTTGGGATCGGGTCAGCGCTGAGAGAAGGTGGGGGTAGGAGCCAGCCCTCCCGATTCTGATGAGCGGCTCCCCTTGCCTCGGTTTCCCCCTCTGTAAAACGGGCATGGTTTGTTGGACGCGTTACAGTAGCGGCTTGAAGCCCCAGGGCAAGAGTGCAGGAGGGGTGTCATGAAGGGTGCCACACTGACCTTCCCACCACCGAAAAGAGATTGGGGGTCCCATTGTGCTGGCCGCATCAGACAATGACCAATGACAAGGCCCCGCTGAGATCGGGGGACCACCCTTCTGCCAGGCACAAGCACACAACAGTCCCTGTCCCAGCGTTTGCAGTCCAGACAGGCAACAGGGCAGGAGGGGAAACTGAGGCACAAAGACATGATTTGCCCACGGTCATGTATCTGAGCCTGGTATGGAACCCAGGCACCCTGACTCCTTGCCACTAGAAAACACTACCTCCCAGCCCCCCTGCTCTGACCCACCAGCCCCCACTCCTCTCCCAGAGCCGGGGAGAGAACCCAGGAGTCCTGACTCCCAGCCCCTGCATTCTAACCCACCAGTCCCCACACCCCTTCCAGACCGAGGGCATAATCCACCATGCCTCAGTTTCCCCTGTCGACAAATCCGGTGTACAAAACCCCCCCTCCCGCAGTGAATGTAGGAGCACTGTCTGTGTGGTGACTTCTGCGTGTGGTTCTTGGATGCTGCGTGGCGAGCCGTGCGTGTGGTTCTTGGATGCTAGCTTACAGGTTTCTCTTAATTTTAGCAGCCGTCTCTTAATTTATTTATTTTATTTTTTTGGGGGTGTGTGTGGCTGATAACTGTTAACTTACCCTTTTCTCCCCTCCTCCCAAGTGCCAGAATCAAGAGAATTCAAAATCAGAAGTCACTTTTGCCGTCAGCCTGGAGAATCTAAATCTCTTGATTTTTTTTGTTTTTTTTTCTTCTTCCGGCTCCTCTCTCTCGCCCGTGTTTTTTGGGTGTTTTTTTTTTTAGCTAGATAGCCAGGGCCGAGCACTGAGCACAATGCAGTGTGTAGCTGAATGTACAATGGTCAGGAATCAGACAGCCAGCCGCGGAAAAAAAACAAACCCACCCAACCCGGGATTTTTTTTGTTTTGTTTTCGGTTAACTAAACCGCCCGGCGAGAGAGCGCGAGTGCCCGCCACTCCGTAGCCAAAATAAAGCGCCCAGTGGTTAAAACCACCGAAGGAATTTCTCAGGCTCCCGTCGGAAAGCTGGAGTTGATCCTGAGTGTATGTATGACACGTGTTCTGTCTTATTCGATCGGACCTCAACTCTTAAAAAACAAACAAACAAATATACAGTACCAGAAAACAATCGGCTCTTCCTTCCCGCCTCCCCGAGGTAGGAACGGGGGGTCTTGATTGCCCCCCTTCCCGCCAGCGACGTTCCCTTTTAAAACCAGTGCGAAAACAAGCGAACGCTTCAATTCCGGCCATGAATCTTGGTTTATTTCAAGGAATTTAGGCGTCTGATTCCCACGGAGACCCAGGGGAGTTAGGCATCTAAATAGCGTTACAAACTCTGGTGTTATGGTTGGCCTTAGAGCTCCCACCAACCCCCCGACCGAGATCTGAGCCCCTGGTTTGGACCGGACACTGAATCTACAGGTAGGAAGTGCGAGGGACCAGCCAGATTCCCTGCCCCAAAGACCGTGTCCTCCAGCTAGCCAAAGTCTAGGGGAAACGATTGGCATGAGATTAGAAGTGAAGTGAAGAACAGACCCCCGGGTCCCAGGTTTCCAGCGGGGATCTGGCCCCCCCGTTCTGCCCCGCATGAGCAATGGGGAATTGATCCCAACTGGGATCCGGCCTTGTGGACCCCAGCTGGGATCTGTTGCTGTCTGTATTGTGATAGCCACCAGCCAGGCTCACAAAGAGCTCACCGTCTAAACAGCGGGGGGGGGGGGGGGGAAGAACCCAGGAGTCCTGGCCCCCAGCTCCCCTGCCATTGCTGGGGAGCGAAACCAGGCATCCGAACCCTCAATCCCCCCCCCCCCAGCTCTAGGCTCGCTTGCCTTCGCGCAATCCGAGCGGGGCTCCAATTTGAACGTCGTCCACCAGGCACTTGGCTAAGAGGGTCGAACCTGCCCCGGGCTTGGCCGGTAGCGAACGGAGAGCGTAGCTTTAAAAAACAAACCAATGTGGTGAACTCATTTTTTCCTACCAGTGTCCAGCGCAACTCGTCAATAAATAAGATCCGGGGCGGGGGCTGGTCCCTGCTTCCCCACGTCCTCCCCGCCCCGAATTTTTTTACGGCGCCTCCCCCCTTCTCCAACGCAACCTGCATGTGCTAAGCATCGTCCCTCCCGCCGCGCCCTGTTCTGATCTCTCCTCGTCTGCCTTTTTCCCATCCCTCCCGGCTCGAAGGTTTCGCTCCAAGTACCACCCGGACGAAGCGGGGAAGAGGAAGCAGGAGGCCCACGGCGCCCTGCAGAACCGGCTCAGCGTCTTCCTCTACCTCATGGACAACGGCTGGTTCGAGAACTTGCAGCTGGATATCGACAAGGCCACCGCGATCGTCAAGATGCTGGATGCCGGTAAGGGGGGCCTGGGACGGGCGGGCTTTGGTTCCAAAGACATCGGGGAGGGGAGCCACCCTGAAACCCACAGTTTGGATCCAAAGACCCTGTCAGTCTAGGGATCCGAAAGGCAGGCAAAGCCCGACCTTGGGGTCCAAAGACGGGGGCCTCTACTGCTGGAGCTGAAAGGAGATCCTCCCCCTGCAGCAGCAGCCTTTTCTTTACTCTTCGTGGGGAAGCAACTTGGCCGAGGCGGGCGGGGGTCCCCCCCGTGCCGACAACCCCACAATGACCCTCGCCAATTCCCCCTCTCCTCCCCCCTCCCCAGCCGTTATCAAGATGGAGGGAGGCACAGAGAACGACTTGAAGATCCTGGATCAGGAGGAAGAGGAGGAGAGGCAGGACAAGGCCGAGCCAGGGAAGAAGGACGAGGCCCGCCTGTCTGACGCTGACCGCAAGGGCTCGGACAAAGAGGACAAGAAGGAGGACGCCAAAAAGGTCAGGGGAGCTGACAAGTCCCGGCTCCACCGTGCCTCAGTTTCCCCACTGGGCCCGCTCGCCCAGGCGCCAGGGTGATCGGTGCCATCCGAAGGAGCTGGGTAGAGAGATGTTATCCTGTCATCCTGGGGGGGGGGGGGGGAGGCAGGCTGGGGTCCCTCAGGGTGGAGGGCCTGCTCATTGGGGGGGAGGGGGTGAAGAGTCTCTGACAGGTGCCCCCCGCTCCCCCAGGCTGACAGTGATGAGCCGGTGGAGGAGAAAGCCAAGAAGTCCTCCGAGGAGGAAGAGGAGAAGCCGGAGAAGAAGGAAGAAGCGGAGAAAGAGGCCAAAAAGGTGGGTCCTGCAGCCCCACCCCCTCCTGGTCCCCTTTGCTCCTCCCCCTCCTGACTGGCCCCCGCCCATTTATCCTCTGCCCTGCCCCCTGTGCTCCTTCTGACATGTCCCACCCCCTTCATGCCAGTTCCTGCCTGCCCTGTGCTCCCTGTTTCTCGCAGGCTCCACCCCTTTGCTCATAGTCTCTGCCCCCTTTCCTGCCGGTCACCGGGCTCCCTCTTTTCCTCTCAGGTCAGCAAGAAGCGGAAGCGGAAACGCAGCGGGGACGACAGCTACGATGAGGGGAGCGTCTCGGAGTCAGAGACAGAGTCCGAAAGCGGCCGCACCGAGGACAAGGAGGGTGAGACATGCAGGGGCCTGTCCCCTCTAGGGGGCGCTGGCTCCCACCCGGCCCCGGAGCGGGGACTGGCTGGCTCAGGGGGGCGGGGAATGGGATATGGGATACAGGGCAGGGACTGGCTGACTCAGTGGGGCAGGGAATGGGACATGGGCCGGCCCCACCCTTACTCTGTCCTGCCTGGTGCAGAGGAGAAGCCCAAGGAGGAGAAGGTGAAGGAGGAAGAGGAGGAGGCGGTGGCGGCGACGAAGGCCAAGGAGAAGGACGGCGGGGAGTGCAAACCCCGCCCTCTGCACAAGACCTGTTCCCTCTTCATGCGCAACATCGCCCCCAATATCTCTCAGGCCGAGATCGTGGCGGTGAGCTGGGGGGGCTGATATTCTGGGGCGGCGGCAGGTGGGGGGTATAGATCCAGTCCCCTTCCTAACACCCCCCCTGATCTCTCTCTCCCCGCAGCTCTGCAAGCGGTACCCCGGCTTCATGCGCGTGGCCCTATCCGACCCCCAGCCCGAAAGGAGGTAGGTGGCATCCACTGGGGGGGTGGGAAGCCGGGCAGAGGCGGGCGCTGGGGGAGGTCCGTGTGCCCGGGCACTAACTCCAGGCATCTGCGTCAGGTTTTTCCGCAGGGGCTGGGTGACTTTCAACCGGAGCGTGAACATCAAGGAGATCTGCTGGAGCCTGCAGAACATCCGGGTAAGGCCACAGCGTGTGGGGCATGGGGGTGGGGGGGGGCGGGGGTCTGTCCATGGACACCTTCGTCCTTGCCCCAGAGCCGTGTGCTCTGTGTGTTGCCTGGGAAAGGGAGATGTCAGCCACAGCTCTAGGGAGGGCTGGCCCCGATGCCCCCACTTCCCTGGGGGTTGTCCCTGTATAACCAGCCACCCCGCCCCAGAGGTGGCTGCATCTCAGCACCAGTCGAGGGGTCCCCATGTCACCAGCCGCCCCGCCCCAGAGGTGGCCGCATCTCAGTACCGGGCGAGGGGTCCCCGGGTCGCTGGCTGCCCTGCCCCAGAGGTGGCCGCATCTCAGCACTGGGCGAGGGGTCCCCGGGTCTCCGGCCGCCCCGCCCCAGAGGTGACCGCGTCTCCGCGCTGGGCAAGGGGTCCCCGTGTCACCAGCCGCCCCGCCCCAGAGGTGGCCGCATCTTAGCACCGGGCGAGGGGTCCCCGGGTCACCGGCCGCCCTGCCCCAGAGGTGGCCGCATCTCTGCTCAGTCCGTGTCTCCCCCCCAGCTCCGGGAGTGCGAGCTGAGTCCCGGCGTGAACCGCGACCTGACCCGCCGCGTCCGTAACATCAACGGCATCACCCAGCACAAGCAGATCGTGCGCAATGACATCAAGCTGGCTGCCAAGCTCATCCACACCCTGGACGACCGCACCCAGCTCTGGGGGGCGGGGGAGTCCCGCGAGGCCCCCCAGGTCTCGGTGAGTACACGGGGGGGGGGGGTATCATGCCTCTGCCCCACGGCTTCCCAGCATCCTTCTCCCACACCTTGGAGACCCTGCAAAGGATTCTGGGGGCATGATCTACGGCCAGTGGGGCCCATCTGTGCCCCCCACAGGCTTCTGGGAGGCGGCTAAAGGGGGGCGCCCCGCCCCACAGGCTTTTGGGCCGGGTCCCCCTTCGCTCACTTGTCCCGTGTGCCCCCCCCCAGAGCCTGCCCTCCCAGAACCCCATCCTGAAGAACATCACGGACTACCTGATCGAGGAGGTGAACGCCGAGGAGGAGGAGCTGCTGGGCAAGAGCGGGGAGGCGGCCGACGAGCCCCCCAAGGAGGGGAACCCGGCCGAGATCAACGTGGAGAGGGACGAGAAGCTCATTAAGGTGAGGGGGGCGGGGAATGGGGCAGGGACCTGTCCCCTCTGGGGGCGCCGGCTCCCCTCCGGCCCCAGGGCGGGGACTGGCTGGTTCGGGGGGCAGGGGCCTGTCTGGACTTGACCCCCCTTTCCCCCCCAGGTGCTGGACAAGCTGCTGGTGTACCTGCGGATTGTGCACTCGGTGGATTATTACAACACCTCGGAGTATCTCAACGAGGACGAGATGCCCAACCGCTGCGGGATCATCCACGTGCGCGGGCCCATGCCCCCCAACCGTGTCAGCCACGGGGAAGGTACCGCCGGACGCCTGGGTTCTCCCCCCGCCCAGGGGAGAGGAGTGGGGGCTGGTGGGTTAGAGCAGGGGGGGCTGGAAGCCAGGACTCCTGGGTTCTCTCCCTGGCTCTCGGAGGGCAGTGAGGGCTAGTGGTTAGAGCAGGGTGGGCTGGGAGCCAGGGTTCCTGGGTTATCTCCCTGGCTCGGGGAGGAGAGCTGGGTCTCATGGATTAGAGCAGGGGGGGCTGGGAGCCAGGACTCCTGGGTTCTCCCCCCGGCTCGGGGAAGGCAGCGGGGTTGGAGCCAGGGAGCCGGTGCTCAGGACTCCTGGGTTCCCCGCCCCGCAGTGGCCGAGTGGCAGAAGACCTTCGAGGAGAAGCTGGCCCCGCTCTCCACCGTGCGGGAGTCTCTGTCGGACGAGGAGGCCCAGAAGATGGGGAAGAAGGACCCCGAGCAGGAGGTGGAGAAATTCGTCACGGCCAACACCCAGGAGCTGGGCAAGGACAAGTGGCTCTGCCCGCTCAGCGGGAAGAAATTCAAGGTGCGTGGGGAAGATCCGGGGGGGGGGGGTGAGGGGCTCCCTCTGCCTCGGTTTCCCCCACTCACCCCTGTCTCCGCCCCCTGGCAGGGCCCCGAGTTCGTGCGCAAACACATCTTCAACAAGCATGCCGAGAAGATCGAGGAGGTGAAGAAGGAGGTGTCGTTTTTCAACAGCTTCCTCCTGGACGCCAAGCGCCCGGCGCTGCCCGAGATCAAACCCAACCAGCCCCCCGGGCCCGGGCAGGGTATGCAGCACCCCCCAGGGAGAGGGCAGAGGGTGGCGGGGGGGAGGTGGTGTCGTGGCCCTGGAGTTCAGGGGCTGTCTGCTCTCCTGGGTCTTGTTTTGCTGTATGGGGCAGGGATCTGCCGTTCTCTTCGAGCCCTGGGAGGAGGCAGGACTCCTGGGTTCCCTCCCCGGCTCTGGGAGGGGCGTGAAGGCTGGTGGGTTAGAGCAGGGCGGGCTGGGAGCCAGGACTCCTGGGTTCTCTCCCCGGCTCTGGGAGGGGCGTGAAGGCTGGTGGGTCAGAGCAGGGCGGGCTGGGAGCCAGGACTCCTGGGTTCTCTCCCCGGCTCTGGGAAGGGCGGGGGCCTGGTGAGTTAGAGCACGGGGGGCTGGGACCACCAGTGTCTTACACCTCTGCCCTTCCTTTTTTCCCCTCCTTCCAGGTCTCACCCCTGGGCTGCCCTACCCGCACCAGACACCCCAGGGGCTCATGCCCTATGGACAGCCGCGCCCGCCTATTATGGGATACGGTGGTAAGTTGGCCCACGGGGGTCAGTAGGGGGTGCCCCTTGCTGCTGGGAGCGGGGTGGGGATTGAGTGTTGGGCAAGGGATCCCCACCCCAGTAGTGGCCGCATCTCAGCGCCGGGCGAGGGGTCCCTGGATGACGATATGAGTTGTATCCTCTGCTGACTCGTGTCCGTCTGTCCCTCCTGCAGGCGGCCCCCCCTACCCTCACGCCCCCTATGCCGCCGGCCGCGGTAACTACGACACCTTCAGGGGGCAGGGCAGTTACCTCAACAAACCGCGGAACAGGTAGGTGGGGAAAAGTGAACCCATCGGCGAGAGGTGTTTGGGGGGGGTGGATATGGGGCAGAAAGGGCCCATGGCTCTCACCCACTCCATCTCTTCCCCCCCCCCAGGATGGTCCGGGGCGACCCCCGCGCGATCGTCGAGTACAGAGACCTGGATGCCCCTGAAGACGTGGATTTCTTCTGAGTGAGACGGCCCCGCCCCTTGTTTTAAGCCCCACCCTGTTCCCCCCAAACTGACCCTCCCCCCGCCAGCGTTTTTTATACGAGTCTCCGCCACCGAATTCCCCACCTCACCCCACTGCCAACTGTTTTCCTTTTGTACATTTCACCTTTTCGGTCCCTATTTGATTTCAATAAATACCTGGATGTAAACGCCCGCTGGGTAGCGTGCATCGCTTAGCAACAGGGCCATGGGTGGGACTAGGGGTGTGGGGGGAGATTTTATACCTCAAATTCCTTCTCTGCCCTGACACTTCAAATCAGCCATCGTTAGGGACCAGAGTGAACGGTGTCATGTTGCTACCTCGACTCTGCTTCCCTTCGCCACAGCTGCGCGGCAATCAGGAGCCCTCCTTGGCTCCCCTCCTGCCCATTTCCAGTAGGCAGCCATTTTTGTGGGTCCTACACACTCAAGGCACTAAGCCGCATGCGCAGCAGCACGATCTACTGGCATTGCCTTTGCGCACTGACGAACAGAACTGTCGTCACACTGACCACAGACACAGATCAGTTTTGGTTTGTGGGGAGTTAACTCTGAAACCTAATGATTGCTGTTATTAAAATCTCTCTCTCTCCAGCATTGTGGTGAGCCGGGGGAGTGGGGGATACAGGGAAAACCAAGGAGTCCTGGCTCCCAGCCCCCCCTGCTCTAACCCACCATCCCACTCACCCTCCCCTCCCAGAGCTGGGGAGAGAACCCAGGAATCCTGGCTCCCAGCCCCCCCCTGCTCCCGTTCCCCAGCCAAGGAGAGAACCCAGGCATCCTGCAGTTCCTTCAAAGATGGTAACTCCCGTCAATGTGTACACAAGGCTCCAGGGTCGGGACCCCGGCGTCCCCTGGCAAACGCATGTGGGAAAAGGTGGAAAAAAAGGCAAGAGCTGGAAACGCTGTATCTGGGCAGGGTCTGGCCAGGCATTGATTTTCCCCTCGCCCCAACACTCGGCGTTTTCAGAACCCAAAGCAGGGGTCACTTCGCTCCTTCCCTCCCGGACGTGTGCGGACGAAATCCGTGGGAACCCACCGCCTCCGGCTGGGGAAAGATTTAGCCAAGCCAGCGTGCTCCTGTCTGAACCGGCCACGGCTGAGATTTCAGCCACGGGGCGCAAACGTCCCAAATGGTTCCCTCCAGTCTCAGGCGGCTGAGCCGCGATGCCTGGTCTCTTCACCGTCGGGGGGCAGGAAAAATCTCGCCGACTCACTTCGGAGAGCGGCTCCAACGTTCACCCTTCTCTAGTCTTTTTACAACTGCCATTTACAACCCAAACAGCCTACGGCCCTCCCCCCTCCGGAGGGCAATCAACTCTTGAGGAGCCAACCTTCCTAACGACCTGAGTCACAATAAGCTGTTTTAGAAAAGGTGCCCAAACCCCAGAAACCCTGCTTGTGCCAGTAAACCCTTAGCGAGATGGTCTCTTTTATCCATTCCTAGTGGCTGAATTAGCACAATGTGGTTGTCATTTGCTTGATCAAAATGGGGGGGGAGGGCACACACACCCCTCAAATCGGGGACTATGATCGCTGGCTCTCTTCAGCGAGGAGAGTGCTTAGGAAGAAGCCCTCCCCCCCCCCGTGTCTTGGGTGGAAGGAGACCCCCCATGGTGCATCGCCAGCTGCTTCTTGGGAGAGAAAATGAGACCCCAGGGGACCGACTGGAGGGGGGACAGAAAGGCCCAATGTGACACAATTAAGGTGGACCGCATCCAGTGTAGGGCAGTCCGGCTCAGCGGCCGGAGTCCATGAGACCCGCCCCTACTATGAGGACGGTGCAGCCCAATGGTTAGAGTTGGGGGGGGGATGGGAGTGGCTGGGGGGGCAGGGATGGGGGGGCACAGACACACATGGGGATGGGGAAAGGGGACGGGTACAGATACAGGGGGTGGCTGGCTGGGGGCACAGAGACACGTGGGGAGGTGGTGCAGGGTCACAGGGGGAGGGGAGGAGTGGGTGTCTGCGGGGGGTGGAGGGACACACGGATGGGGGTGGTAGGACACATGGGGTGCAGGGCTACATGGGGATGGGAGGAGTGGGTGTCTGAGTGGGGGTGGAGGGACATGGGGTGCTGGGCCATGTAGGGGTGGAGGGACACATGGGGTGCAGGGTCACATGGGGATTGGGGGTGGAGGGACACATGGGGTCCAGGGCCACATGGGGATGGGAGGCGTGGGGGTGGAGGGCCACATGGCGTGCAGGGTCACATGGGGATGGGAGGAGTGGGGGTGGAGGGACACATGGGGTGCAGGGTCACATGGGGATGGGAGGAGTGGGGGTGGAGGGACACATGGGGTGCAGGGCCACGTGGGGACAGGGGCAGACGTGCCAGACTGAATGGGAGAGGCAAGTGGGCAGCCAGGCTCTGCATGGGGGAAGCTCCCTAACAATCGTTCTCCGGCCTCAAAAACACATGTTCTAGACTTTCCCCCACCAAAACCCAACAACCCTCCAACTTCACCCCCAGGCTCCTTCCCTGCAATTTACTTCCCTCCCTGACCCCGACTCCCCCCAGCCTTTGCCCTGCTTCTGAGGGGGGCGGGGAACATGGTTCTGTATCGTAGTTTAAATGAATTCTTACCCAGTGCTCTGTGTTAATATGGCCCGTAAGGAAGCGATTTGTCACAAAAGCATTTCCTCAGTCTTTCCTGGTGGGTCTCCTCCTACAGACACGCTGTCTGATGGGTATTTTGAATCAAACGACCAGAAATAACTGGAACAGGTGTGATTAGATCCTGTGATTTTGAAGAATAAAAGATGCAAAATTTGAAACTAGGGGGCGCAGAATTGTTACTTTTGGGGGCACAGAATTCCCCCGGGAGTAATCGGGGCATTTGGGTTTTCTTCCCTGAATACAGTTGGTCTCTGGCCAACTTCACTTTGGCCCAGTTCTATCCAGATCCCTCTGAATTTTAGCTCCACCCTCCAAAAAGTGTTGGCAACACCCACCCACCCCCCACCCCGCCCGCCCCAGCTTTGTGTTGTCGTCTTACCAAGTTTGCAGCTCTCGATTCCTGCAGCTAAGTCGTGAAGGAAGGTGTCAAACAACACCGGACCCAGAACAGATCCCGGTGGGACCCTCGTGGGAGACCTCCCGCCAACCCCACATCGTTCTATTCCGAGCTCCTCGTCCGCATGTCGTTTGTCGGACAGTTCAGTACAGCGCGAAAACTAGATGCTCTGATTGGTGCGGCAGAAAGTCAGGGCTGGGGGCAGCGTTGGGAGACGGGGCATCTGCAGCGTCGAAAAAGGGCTCCGGAGACCTGCTCCCGTTTCAAAAAACCCTGTCTGGGCCAGACACGCAGGCCGGCGCGGGGCCCAAGGACAGCGGGGATTCGAGCGGGCGGGCAGTTGGATTGTAGCAACCAGCTAAATTCACCGGGAGAAATGACCACCCGGCGAGCGCTTCAGACCCAGAGACAGTTTTCACTCCCAGAGCCGGGGAGAGAACCCAGGAGTCCTGACTCCCAGCCCCCCTGCTCTAACCCACCCGCCCCCACTCCCCTCCTAGAGTCAGGGAGAGAACCCAGGAGTCCTGTCTCCCAGGCCCCCTGCTTTAACCCAATAGACTCCCCTCCCGGAGCCGGGGAGAGAACCCAGGAGTCCTGGCTCCCAGCCCCCCTGCTCTAACCTACCCGCCCCCACTCCCCTCCTAGAGTCAGGGAGAGAACCCAGGAGTCCTGTCTCCCAGGCCCCCTGCTCTAACCCAATAGACTCCCCTCCCGGAGCCGGGGAGAGAACCCAGGAGTCCGGGCTCCCAGCCCCCCCTGCTCTAACCCACCAGCCCCCACTCCCCTCCCGGAGCCAGGGAGAGAACACAGGAGTCCTGGCTCCCAGCCCCCCTGCTCTAACCCACCAGCCCCCACTCCCCTCCCGGAGCCAGGGAGAGAACACAGGAGTCCTGGCTCCCAGCCCCCCTGCTCTAACCCACCAGCCCCCACTCCCCTCCCAGAGCCGGGGAGAGATCTCAGGAGTTGCCGTCAAAGTCGGATCCTGGTTTTAGGCCAGACAAACCAGGAAGACAGAACAGCAAACGGAGAAACAGTTTCCATCTCTGCCTTGCGGGTGGAAAAAAACCCCAATGCCTGGTCTCATCCGCGCCTCCCAGCCCCGGCAAGCCTGTCCGAAGGCCAAGCTGTTGGGGGCACTGATTTTAGGGGCCGTTCTGGCCACAAGCTGACGGCAGCCTTGCAAAATCTTGTCGTGGGCGGCCAGGGCAGACTCGCCCCGAGAAGAGAGCGATCGGCCAGAGACGGGATGCAGCCAGGAAGGGCAGAGACGCAAGGCTTTGGGACTGGGGCGGATACAAAGTCTCCCGTCCCAGACGGTGTTCGGGATGCGGCCGGAGCCGGGGGCACTTGGCTGCTCAGCCAGCTTGCCGAAGCCCCAATGCCACCATGGCGGAGCCCAGTAGCAGCTGGCTTCCCCTTTCCTGCACCCTGCCCCAGTGTTTGTTCAACACACCCTGGGCTAGTTTCCGCCGGCCTTTGTTTCACTTCAGGTTCGAGCGGGTGGTCGACTGGATTAAAGTTCTCCGGGAGAAGTGACCACCCGGCGAGCACTTCCCGCCCCCTCTGACCATTTTCACCACCGGTGCGACGTTCCCCTCTGCTGTTATCCGGACCGGTGATCTACCGGGCCACGCCAATCCTTGACTCCGGGAGCCAGCCTGATCCTGCTCTGCTCCGAGAAGCCCCACTCCTGGGCTGGTCACACACAGCCTCTGGCATGCCAGCTGCTCCTTGGACTGTGTAACCAAATAACACTAGCCAACATCTCCAGTCCCAGACACAACCCTGGGAACCTCCCTCTTGCAGAGCCCAGTTCTGGACGCTGCAAACGAGTCCGTCAATTTAACAAAGACATTCATAGAAACATAGAATATCAGGGTTGGAAGGGACCTCAGGAGGTGTCTAGTCCAACCCCCTGCTCAAAGCAGGACCAACCCCAACTAAATCATCCCAGCCAGGGCTTTGTCAAGCCGGGCCTTAAAAACGTCTAGGGAAGGAGATTCCACCCCCTCCCTAGGTAACGCATTCCAGTGCTTCCCCATCCTCCTAGTGAAAAAGTTTTTCCTAATATCCAACCTAAACCTCCCCCACTGCAACTTAAGACCATTACTCCTTGTCCTGTCCTCTTCCACCACTGAGAATAGTCTAGAACCATCCTCTCTGAAACCACCTCTCAGGTAGTTGAAAGCAGCTATCAAATCCCCCCTCATTCTTCTCTTCTGCAGACTAAACATCCCCAGTTCCCTCAGCCTCTCCTCGTAAGTCATGTGTTCCAGACCCCTCATCATTTTTGTTGCCCTCCGCTGGACTCTTTCCAATTTTTCCACATCCTTCTTGTAGTGTGGGGCCCAAAACTGGACACAGTACTCCAGATGAGGCCTCACCAATGTCGAATAGAGGGGAAGGATCACGTCCCTCGATCTGCTGAAACATACCAGGCTTGTTCTCCCAAGGGGAGCCTCTGACACCCTGCAAACCAAACACACTGCTTCAGGGAGAACAAACAAACAGATTTATGAACAATAAAGATAGATTTTAAGTGATTATAAGTCAAAGCATAACGAGGCAGAGTGGTTACCAAAATTAAATAAAATTTAAGCACGCAGTCTAAACTCTCAACCCTATTAGACTGGGCAACATCTAGATGAAGCAGGTTTCCTCACCCCACTGGACATTGCCATCCTTACCATACAGGTTTGTTGCTTAAACCTGGGCCAATCTCCTGTGCTGGGGTCTTGTCTTCTTCTCAGGGTCTTAGTTGCTTCCTTAGGAAGGTTTGCTCATGAGGGGTTGATTGCCCTAGGAGTGGTGCTGACCCCGCAGGCTCTGTGCTTGGCAAACGTTGGTTGTAAAAAGGCGAGAGAAGAGTGAACTTTGGAGCACATCTCTGACGCGATTCGGGGACACTTTTCCCCAACACCAGACTCGCTGGCGGGGAAGAGACCAGGCACCGAGGATCGGCCGCTAATTACTTGATACCATCTCAGACTGGAAGGAACGATTTGGGATGTTCCCGCCCCGCGGCTGAAATCTCAGCCGTGGCCAGTTCAGACAGGCTCAATCTTTCCCTAGCTGGAGGCGGTGGGTTCCCACGGATTTCGTCCGCACACGGCCACGAGGGCAGCAGCGAAGTGACCCCTGCTTTGGGTTCTGAAAACGCTGAGTGTCGGGGTGAGGGGAAAATCAACGCCTGATCGGACCCTGTCCAGATACGGCGTTTCCGTCGCTTTCCTTTCCATAGCTTTCCTTTTTTTCAACCTTTCCTGCCCGCGTTTGCCAGGGGACGCCGGGGACCCGACCCTGGAGCTTTGTGTAACATCCCGGAATGTCGGACACATTGAGGGGAGTTACCATCTTTGAAGGAACCGCAGGACGCCTGGGTCCTCTCCTCAGTTGGGGGAGGGGAATGGGGTCTAGTAGTTAAAGCAGGGGGCTGGGAGCCAGGTGTCACGGCGTCCCCGGGCGATGCTCTGGAACGGCTCCCTACGAAGCCAGTCAGGACTCTGGGGGAGTCTCCTTCCTGTGAGCAGCCTGTCTGCAGGACACACAGCTCACCCGGCTTCCCCCTTCCTGGGTCTGACCTCGGAGCATTCAGCCTCCTCTGCCCCTCCGTGCGCTTCCCACAGCGAGTCTGTCCAGGCAGGGTCCTCAGGAAGCCAGAGGGTCCTGCCCCCCAACTCCGCAGTCAGACAGGACTCTCAGCCAGCCAGTAACACAGAAGGTTTATTAGACGACAAGAACATGATCTAACACAGAGCTTGTAGGTGCAGAGAACCGGACCTCTCAGCCTGGTCTGTCTTGGGGGCCAGGGAGGCCAGAGCCCCATCTGGCCCTCCCTCCATTTCCCCAGCCGGCTCCAAAACTGAAACTCTCCCCCCCTCCCCCATCTGGCCTTTGTCTCTATCCCAGGCCAGGAGGCCACTTGATCTCTTTGTTCGCCAACACTTTCAGCTGGCACCTTGCAGGGGGGAAGGGCCCAGGCCATCAGTAGCCAGGAGACAGGGTGTTGACCATTCTCTGTGCAGACACCATCAAGCTGGCCCTCTAGGGCTCTGCAACAATCACACCCCCCCTTATCCCACCACCTAGAGACTTAATAAAGACATAGGGGAAACTGAGGCACTCCCACACTATTCAGAGAGAACTTTAAGAACAGCCCCACTTCATCACACCAGGACTCCTGGGTTCTCTCCCCGGCTCTGGGAGGGGAGTGGGGCTGGTGGGTTAGAGCAGGGGGGGTTGGGAGCCAGGACTCCTGGGTTCTCTCCCTGGCTCTGGGAGGGGAGTGGGGATGGTGGGTTAGAGCAGGGGGGGCACTCCTGGGTTCTCTCCCCGGCTCTGGGAGGGGAGTGGGGGCTGATGGGTTAGAGCGGGGGGAGGGGGCTGGGTGTTAGGTCTGCTGAGTTATATATTCAGCCCTAGCCCAGTGTTTGTTCCACACATCCTGAGCTAGTTTCCGCCTCCCTTTGTTTCACTGTCAGCCAAGCCCTGGGGGGAGAGGAGATGAAGCGCTGGGGCACTCGGATCCTGCTGATTGGGGTTCTTTTTTGGCTATCCTACACCATGAGCCTCAAGCAGAGAGAGACCCCACAGGCCGGCCCCGGCCCCGGCTCGGTGGAGCTGAGTGACGGGACCTGCACCTTCTGCTTGAATTACACCGCCTTCCAGACTGAGCTTCCCCAGCTGCAAAGCTACCGGTGCCGGTGAGCTGTGGGGGCTGGGTGGGTTAGAGCAGGGCGGGCTGGCAGCCAGGACTCCTGGGTTCTCTCCCCGGCTCCGGGTGGGCAGGGGGGGCTGGTGGGTTAGAGCAGGGCGGGCTGGCAGCCAGGATTCCTGGGTTCCATATTCAGTCCTGCTTCCGTGTTTGTACAACACACTGTGGACTAGTTTCTGCTTTTTTTTTTTTCACTTTCAGTCGAGGCTCGACGGGAGCGGAAATGATTCGGTGGAGCCGTCCGGCGTTTCTGAAGAAAGTGTTCGTGGCGGGGACGGTGGTCGTGGTGGGGATGGTGGTCGTGGTGGTGGGGGCGGGTTTAGGGAGTCGCGGTGTTGGGCTGCTTTGGACCGTGTACGTCAAGCCGAGACAGAACCTGCAGGCCAGCCCCGGCCCCGGCCCCAGCCCCGGCCCCGGCTCGGTGGAGCTGAGCGACGGGACCTACACCTTCCGCTTGAATTACACCGCCTTCCAGGCTGAGTTCCCCCAGTTGCAGAGCTACCGGTGCCGGGAGCGGATCCCAGGGGACGGCGTCTGCTCCGGGCCCCCGGGGCAGCCCCTGCTGCTCCTGGCCGTGAAATCCCACCCAGCGTCCACCGCCAGACGGGCCACCGCCCGCCACACCTGGGCCCGGCCCAGGCTCCTGGAGGGCTACCGGGTCCGCCCCGTCTTCCTCGTGGGGGTGTCGCCCGACCCCCGGCACATGGTGCTGCTGGAAGAGGAGAGTCAGGAATTTGGGGACGTGGTGCTGTGGGATTTCGCCGAGAGCCACCACAACCTGTCACTCAAGGAGCTCTGCTTCCTGCGCTGGGTGGGGGCGCGCTGCGGGCAGGCGGATTTCATCTTCAAAGGTGGGCCTGGACGCCTGGGTTCTCAACCCAGCTCTGGTAGGGGAGGGAGGGCTGGTGGGTCAGAATGGGCGGTGGGCTGGGAGCCAGGACTCCTGGGTTTTCTCCCCAGCTCTGGGTGGGCAGGGGGGGCTGGTGGGTTAGAGATGGGTGCGCTGGGAGCCAGGACTCCTGGGTTCTCTCCCCAGCTCTGGAAGGGGGGTGTGGGCTGGTGGGTTAGAGATGGGTGGGCTGGGAGCCAGGACTCCTGGGTTCTCTCCCGGGCTCTGGCGAGGCCATCCGGCCCCCAGCTGCACCCTCACTAGCGTCTTTTCCTTCCTCCAGGCGATGACGACGAGTTTGTGAACCCCCCCGCCCTGGTGACCTACGTGGGCCAGACACCCAACGCCTCCCAGGTCATCCACGGTAACATCCAGCGACATTCAGTCGTGATGAGAGCTGGGAAATATCGTGTCTCCTCCACCCTGTTCCCCCAGGGCAAATACCCCTTCTTCCCCTCCGGGGGCGGGTTCCTCATGCCCAGGGCCAGCATCCTGGCCCTGGCCGCGGCCACCGAGCGCATCCCCGTCTTCCCGCTGGATGACGTCTACTTCGGCTTCCTGGTCCTGGCCGCCAGGCTGCGGTACCGGCACGATGACCGATTCCGGGTCTTCGGCACGAAGGACGAGCTGTGTCTGTACGCGGAGGCACTGATGGTGCACGGGCTGTCGCTGGACAGGGTGGAGGAGGTGTGGAGGGGGTTGTACGAGGAGCAACGGTGCAACGGGACGGGGCCTCTCCCCTCTTAGGGGCAGCAACTCCCACCCAGCCCCAGGGCGGGGAATGGGGCTTGGGGCCTGTCCCCTCTAGGGGGCACTGACCACATGGGAGTGGCTGGGAGGGGGGACAGAGCCACATGGGGATGGGGGCAGGGGGTGTGAGTGGGGGTGCAGGGCCACAGGGGGAATGGGTGTCTGAGCTGGGGTGAGGGACATATTTGCCAGGGGGGGTGTCATAAATATCAAGGGAAAGGTAAACACCTTTAAAATCCCTCCTGGCTAGAGGAAAAAGCCTTTCACCTGTAAAGGGTTAAGAAGCTCGGATAACCTCGCTGGCCCCTGACGAAAATGAGCAGTGAGGAGACAAGGTACTTTCAAAGCTGGAGGAGGGGGAAACAAAGGCTCTCTCGGTCTGTGTGTTGCTTTTTGCCAGGACCGGAGCAGGAGTGCAGGTCAGAACTCCTGTAAAGGGCTAATAAGCAATCTAGTGAGATTCTGTTTTGTTTAAATGGCTGAGAAAATAAGCTGTCCTGAATGGAATGGATATTCCTGTTTTTGTGTCTTTTTGTACCGTAAGGTTTTGCCTCGAGGGATTCTCTCTGTTTTGAATCGGATTACCCTGTAAGGTATTTACCACCCGGATTTTACAGAGGTGATTCTTTTACTTTTTCTTCAATGAAAATTCTTCTTTGAAGAACCTGATTGCTTTTTCATTGTTCTTAAGATCCAAGGGTTTGGCTCTGTGGTCACCTATGCAAATTGGGGAGGATTTTTATCAAACCTTCCCCAGGAAAGGAGATTGTAAGATTTGGGAGGATTTTGGGGGGAAAGACGTTTCCAAACGGGCTCTTTCCCAGTAACCGGTGTTAGACGTTTGGCGGTGGCAGTGATAAAGTCCAAGGGCAAAAGGTAAAATAGTTTGTACCTTGGGGAAGTTTTAAGCTAAGCTGGTGAAAGTAAGCTTAGGAGGTTTTCATGCAGGTCCCCACATCTGTACCCCAGCGTTCAGAGTGGGAAAGGAACCTTGACAGGGTGCAAGGACATATGGGGGTGCAGGACCACATGGGGATGGGGCAGATGTGCCTGAATGGGAGTGGCTAGGGGGCAGCCAGGGTCTGCATGGGGGAGGCTCCCTAGCAATCCCTTCCCTCCCCCCAAAGAAAACCTGTTCCAGACTTTCCCCCACCCAAACCCAACAAACCTCCAACTTCACACCCAGGCTCCTTCCCTGCAATTTACTCCCCGCAGCCTTTGCCCTGCTTCTGAGGGGGGCAGGGAACACCGTTCTGTACTGTAGTTTAAATGAATTGTTACTCAAAGCTCTGTATTTATATGGCCCGTAAGGAATCGATTTGTCAAAAAAGCATTTCCTGAATCTTTCCTGTTGGCTGTACTCTTACAGAAACACTTGCTGACGGGTACTGTGCAATAAATGACCAAAAATAATTGAAACTGGTGTGATTAGATCGTGTTATTTTTGACAGATAAAAGATGCAAAATTTGAAACTAGGGTGCGCAGAATTGTTACTTTTGGGGGCGCAGAATTCCCCCGGGAGTAATTGGGGCATTTGGGTTTTCTTCCCTAAATATAGCACCGTCCAGTGGTCTTTGTCCAACTTCAGTTTGGCCCAGTTCTATCCAGATCCCTCTGAATTTTAGCTCCGTCCTCCAAAAAAGTGTTGGCAACACCCCTGTGACGAGTTGGGGCACAGAAACCCCCTTGGGAGCTGCCTCCTGACGTGCTGGGACTACCCCTGAGCCCGTTTTCCCTGCCAGCGTGGGACTTCCACGCCCTGTCTTGTCGAGCCAGACCCGCCCGCCTGCTGCAAACACAGGCCCAGGTCTGAACCACGTCCCGCACCCGCTGCAGGCTGAACTGAAAACAGCTTAAGAAATGCTCCAGTCGCCAGCACCCAGATACCTAGCTCCCAATGGGGTCCCCAAATAAATCTGTTTTACTCGGTATCAAGCTTTGATGGGGTAAACTCATAAATTGTTTGCCCTCTATAACACTGATAGAGAGAGATGCACGGCTGTTTGTTCCCCTGGGTATTAATACATGCTCTGGGTTAATTAATAAGTAAAAAGTGATTTTATTAAATACACAAAGTGGGATTTCAGTGGTTCCAAGTAATGACACACAGAACAAAGTAAATTACCAAGCAAAATAAAACAAACACACGCAAGTCTAAGCCTAATACAGCAGGAAAGTAAATGCAGGTAAATCTCACCCTCAGAGATGTCCCAATGTTCATTCCCGCTGAACATCCGCCCTCCCCCGGAGCATGGGGGGGGGAGGGGGCTTTCCTTATCCCCAAACTGGCGGCGTTTGGCCCCAAAATGAGGTCGGGCTGGGAGAGCAGCAGCCTAGGGCAAAATCCTCTTGCTCCTGCAAACCCCATGAGTCCCCGCGACATCTTCCTTGTGCAAAGCAATTGGCGGCCGTCCTGGTGACTCTCGCTTGTGCGAACCAATGTTCACGAGTCCTAGTGACATCTTCCTTGTGCAACGCGCTGGGTGACTCTCACTCGTGCAAACCAAGATTCACGTGGCCCAGTGACTCCCTTGGCGGCCGTCCGGGAGACACTCGCTCGTGCGAATCAGTTTTCACCAGCGCCGCCCCCCTCACTCGGGTCCCGCCAGAACTGCGGCAGGCAGAGATTGTAGAAGGAGGCGGGGTCGAAGGAGGCCAGGCCTTGCCAGTGCACCCACCCCGCCGCCTGCATCCCCTCCCGCCCAAGGCCTCCGGCCCCCCGGTAATAGTGGGGATCCAGCACGAGGAGATGGTGGCCGGCGGGCATGGAGCAGACCCCCAGTAGCCCCTTGGACGAGCTGTCGGCGTCACCCCCCAGCATCACAGGCCCCCCACCCTCCTGGAAATGGGCATATAAGGCTCCCACCTGCTGCCCCAGCCCGCTCCCCCGGGGGCTGTGCACGATTTTGCACGGCACCCCGAAAAAGTGATCCACGCACAAGGTGGCTTCCACCGTGCCAATCCAGTCCCGGGAGCCGGCGAAGGCCGGGGGCTTGTCCCCCATCTCCACCAGGGCGCGCTGGATGGCAGGCAGGGAGGGGACCGGCCTGGGGGAGCCCCCCGGCCCCGCTCCGGCCCCCGCAGCCGCCAGCCAGGAGCAGAGAGTCTGGAGGGTCCGGTAGCCGCAGCCCCAGCCCCGGTCGTCCACCCCGTCACAGCCGTAGTGGTAATAGAGGTAGGAGCCGGAGACCTGAGCGGCCCGTGTTGGGGAGCCCGGGAAGGGGAGGCCCTGGTGAATGTCGGGGAGCAGAGACCTCGGGACCGCCCTGCGGGGAGAGAGAAATTGTATTAGGGCCAGGTGCTGAGATGCAGCCACCTCTGGGGAGGGGCGGTTGGTGACACAGGGACCACCTGGCCCGGCGCCGAGATGCGGCCACCTCTGGGGTGGGTGGGTGTAACCGGTGGGGAACAATCTAAGCCATTGACATTGCAGGGCCGATTGAGCAAGGTCCAGACCCAATGTGGGGGGAAATCACATCTCAACTCTTCTGTGAGCAAGAGGATGTAATGTAAGGACTCCTGGGTTCTCTCCCAGGCTCTGGGAGGGGAGTGGGGGCTGGTGGTTAAAGCAGGGGGGCTGGGAGTCAGGACTCCTGGGTTCTCTCCCTGGCTCTGGGAGGGGAGTGGGGGCTGGTGGGTTAGATCAGGAGGGGCTTTGAGCCAGGACTCCTGGGTTCTCTCCCTGGCTCTGGGAGGGGAGCGGGGGCTGGTGGTTAGAGCAGGGGGTCTGGGAGCCAGGACGCCTGGGTTCTCTCTGTAGCAGGGTTGTGGGTGCTGGTGGGTTGAGGCGGGGGAGACAGATTATGCGCCCCCTCCCCAGAAGCGCTGATTTGGGGGTTGGACCCCCCCTCTTCCGGCATGGGGGGGACCCAGGAGTCCGGGCTCCCCCAGCACCAGCCCCCACTCCCCTCCCGGAGCCGGGGAGAGAACCCAGGAGTCCGGGCTCCCCACTGAAATCTCACCCGGCGCCCTCCATGTGGCTGGTTTTCCCGGGCGCTGGATTCTGCCTACAATTCCCAGCATGCACCGTGCGCCCCCGCCCGGGGTTAACTCTTTGGTGACCAGCGGCTTGTGCACAATCAGCCCCATATCCCAACTCCCAGCCCCCACTCCTCCAACCCCCAGCCCCCTCCCACCCCCGAGCCGGGGAGAGAACCCAGGAGTCCTGGCTCCCAGCCCCCCTGCTCCGACCCACCAGCCCCCACTGCCCTCCCAGAGCCGGGGAGAGGACCCAGGAGTCCGGGCTCCCAGCCCCACTGCTCCGACCCACCAGCCCCCACTGCCCTCCCAGAGCCGGGGAGAGGACCCAGGAGTCCCGGCTCCCAGCCCCCACCCCTGCTCCGACCCACCAGCCCCCACTGCCCTCCCAGAGCCGGGGAGAGGACCCAGGAGTCCGGGCTCCCAGCCCCACTGCTCCGACCCACCAGCCCCCACTGCCCTCCCAGAGCCGGGGAGAGGACCCAGGAGTCCCGGCTCCCAGCCCCCACCCCTGCTCCGACCCACCAGCCCCCACTGCCCTCCCAGAGCCGGGGAGAGAACCCAGGAGTCCTGGCTCCCAGCCCCCCTGCTCTGACCCACCAGCCCCCACTGCCCTCCCAGAGCCGGGGAGAGGACCCAGGAGTCCCGGCTCCCAGCCCCCACCCCTGCTCCGACCCACCAGCCCCCACTGCCCTCCCAGAGCCGGGGAGAGAACCCAGGAGTCCCGGCTCCCAGCCCCCACCCCCCAAAAAAGTCAATCCATAACCACACAGGCACTGGCCACGGTCCTTTTTTGCGTTGTCATTTATTGAGTGCGCTCGTTAAAATACATGTCTAAATATCTCCCCGACCCACCACTTCCCCCCACCCTTAGTTTACTGTGTTATTACCCCCTCCTCCAGGGGGCGCTGGTCAGTTGTGTTACATGAGGTATCCCAGAGAGAACTGTTAACCAAAAATAGCCTAGTAGCCTAAATAAACTGCATATCGGGGGGGGGGGCTGGTTTTGGGGATCCCCCCAGCTTCTATCCCCCCCTCCAGGGGTTAATCCCGGCTGGGTTAGTTAAGGGCGCCACCTTGTGCCCTGCTGTAGGACACCCCTGCCCCACAAGGTGGGCTGTTGCGGGAGGGGGGACCCCAGTGCTGTACAGTTCGGGGGGCATGGAGCTAAGGCAACAGGCGTTGGGGGGCCTGGGGCCTCCTCAGAAGAGAGACTGGGGAGCACAGAAGAGGCAAACCCCAACCCGAAGGGTTTTTGGGGGAGTGTAGGAACAGCTGGGGACCCCACCAGCCCTAGAGAATTCAGGGTGCAGTGATCTGGGGTGCCTGGAAAAAATGGGGGACCCCCACACAGCCCTGAATGAGGTGCAGCGGAAGAATAGGAGATAGTGATTTGGGGCCCCTGGGCATAAAAAGGGGACCCCATCCCAAGCAGTGATGGGAGGAGATTGAATATGTGGGGAACAGTGATTTGGGGGTACCTCGGGAAATGGGGACCCCCTATAGTGAAGGAATATGGGGTGCATGGATGTGGGGGTACCTGGGAAATTAGGACCCCCTAAGCAGTGCAGGAATGTGGGGTGCATTGATTTGGGGGTACCTGGGAAAAATGGGAACCCCCTAAGCAGTGCAGGAATGTGGGGTGCATTGATTTGGGGGTACCTGGGAAAAATGGGAACCCCCTACTAAGCCATGAAGGAATGTGGGGGGTGCAGAGATCATGGGGTACAGCAGAAGTGGAATGAGGGAAAAGGGGTTCCAACAGTTGCAAGGTTGAGCCCCCCCCCCCGAATTGCAGCCTCAGTTTGGGGGCGGGGGATGGGGGGGGGTCTCTCCCCCTCCACCCGCTCATTACAGGCACCAGGTTTTGGGGGCTCGAAGGCCGGGCCCCCTCAGCTAATCCCACGGGGGGTGCGTCGCCCGGAGGCCGGATGTCCCGGCGCGGTCTCCAGGAGTTCCCCAGGCCCTCGCCCTCCTGCCCCCACCGTCCTCCTCCGGCCCGGCCCCCCTCAGAGCTCGGTGCAGGTGACGGGCGTCAGGCCGTGCACCAGCAGGGTGGGCCCCAAGTCCCGGGTGAGGATCTCCAGCTGCTCCAGGTAGCGCTCGTACGCGGCGGTGTCGGCCGGCGGCCGGGGCAAGTAGAGGAATCGCACGGCCACCTGGCCCCCTTGCTGCAGCACCAGGGCGTTGACGGCCGCCAGGTACTCGTCCGTCACCCGGTGGGCGGCCGGGTTGAGGAAGGGCTCGCCGGCTGCCGGCCGCTGGCCGTGGAGGGCCACCACGTGGTCCCAGGCCACCGCCCGGATGGCGGCCTTGATCCGCAGCTTGCCCAGCAGCTCCTTGAGCTTCTCCTCCTTGGCCAGCCAGCCCCGGTCGCCCGACTCCACGCACAGGAAGAGACGGAGCCGGGCGGCCCGCCAGGAGCTGACCATGGTGAGGATGCAGGCCAGCTGGAGCAGGAAGAGGCTGCAGACGTCCACGTAGGCCGGGGTGTCGGGGCGCAGCAGGTTGAGGGGCCATACGTCCACGAAGCACCCCTCGGCCTTGCAGGAGAAGAGCCGCTCCTTGTCCAGCCGCGGGAAGTAGCGGGCCAGACAGACGTTCTTGTGCATCTTGACGGCGTCCGAGACGATGGCCACGTACTCCGCCGGCGGCAGGGCCTTGGGGGCGCCGGCCCCGCGCACGGGGGGGAAGTGGGCCTGGAGGGCCGGCTGGTCCACCCCGAAGGGGTCGCGCTCCTGGGCCTGGCTGAAGGCTGGGTGGCGGAGGAACTCGTCATCGGGCACGCAGGCGTCGTAGAAACCCAGCACCAGGGTGTTGGGCTTCATGCCGCCTGGCGGGGGGGGAGAAAGAGGGTCAGTGGGGGCGGAGATGCGGCCACCTCTGGGGAGGGCGGCCGGAGACCCAAGGACCCCTCGCCCGGCGCCGAGAGGCGGCCACCTCTGGGGCGGGGCGGCCGGAGACCCAAGGACCCCTCGCCCGGCGCCGAGAGGCGGCCACCTCTGGGGCGGGGCGGCCGGAGACCCAAGGACCCCTCGCCCGGCGCCGAGAGGCGGCCACTTCTGGGGCGAGGCGGCCGGAGACCCGGGGACCCGTCGCCCGGCGCCGAGAGGCGGCCACTTCTGGGGCGAGGCGGCCGGAGACCCGGGGACCCCTCGCCCGGCGCCGAGAGGCGGCCACCTCTGGGGCGAGGCGGCCGGAGACCCGGGGACCCCTCGCCCGGCGCCGAGAGGCGGCCACCTCTGGGGCGGGGCGGCCGGAGACCCGGGGACCCCTCGCCCGGCGCCGAGAGGCGGCCACCTCTGGGGCGGGGCGGCCGGAGACCCGGGGACCCCTCGCCCGGCGCCGAGAGGCGGCCACCTCTGGGGCGGGGCGACCGGAGACATCACTCACCGAGCCCCGTGATGCGCAGCAGGTGCTGGGTCCCCTGTCGGACCGAAGGCGAGAGGGTCAGATCCACGAACGCCTTGACGTTGAGTTTATCCACCAGGCTGAGCCAGAAGTTGTAGTGAGCTTGGATGGGGTCGGAGGGCATCGTGTCTGGGGGGCAGAAATAGAAGGTAGCCAGGACTCCTGGGTTCTCTCCCCCGCTCCGGGAGGGGGCTAATGGGTTAGAGCTGGGGGCGGGTTTGGAGCCAGGACTCCTGGGTTCTCTCCCCGGCCCTGGGAGGGCAGTGGGGGCTGGTGGGTCAGAGCAGGGGAGGCTTGGAGCCAGGACTCCTGGGTTCTCTCCCCGGCCCTGGGAGGGCAGGGGGGGCTGGTGGGTCAGAGCAGGGGGGGCTGGGAGCCAGGACTCCTGGGTTCTCTCCCCGGCCCTGGGAGGGCAGGGGGGGCTGGTGGGTCAGAGCAGGGGGGGCTGGGAGCCAGGACTCCTGGGTTCTCTCCCCGGTCCTGGGAGGGCAGTGGGGGCTGGTGGGTCAGAGCAGGGGGGGCTGGGAGCCAGGACTCCTGGGTTCTCTCCCGGCTCTGGGAGGGCAGTGGGGGCTGGTGGGTCAGAGCGGGGGGGCTGGGAGCCAGGACTCCTGGGTTCTCTCCCCGGCCCTGGGAGGGCAGTGGGGGCTGGTGGGTCAGAGCAGGGGGGGCTGGGAGCCAGGACTCCTGGGTTCCTTCAGTGGGGCGAGGCAGGGGAGTGGCAAGCGCCCAGACGCCTGGGTCCCTCACCCAGCTCGCCGATCTCCACGTGGCCCAGCACGAAGAGCCCCCCCTTCTTGAGGTCGTTGACGAAGCGGACGAGCTGGGCCCCGCTCCGGGGGTTCGCCACCATCAGCAGCATCTGGGGGCGCCAGAATTTCACGTGCTCCTTGCGCACGTCCAGGAGCAGCAGGTATTTCCGCACCTGGGGGGCGGAAAGAGGGAGACGCCCCCGATGCTGGGCACAGGCCCCCCAAAAGTCCTACCCCATCGACTCCGCCCACCGCCCCATAGACCCCCATCTTCCCATGGCATGAAGCCAGCCCCCCCCACAACCCACAGTGGCCTCCGTCCTGTCCCCGGCTCTTGGGCCACCCCACTGCCCCCCCCCATCAATCCCCCCACAGCTGACAGACCCTCCTCCTAGTACCGGGGGGCGGAGGAGGAAGAGGTAGGCAAGGGGATGGCTGACGGATCCCCCCCAATCCCTGGTGTGTCGGAGGGGGTGGGGTCAGATATAGAAGGGAGCCCGGACACCTGGGTTCTCTCCCGGGCTCTGGGAGGGGAGCAGGGGCTGGGGAGTCAGAGCAGGGGGAGGTGGGAGCCCGGACACCTGGGTTCTCTCCTGGGCTCTGGGAGGGGAGCGGGGGCTGGTGGGTCAGAGCAGGGAGGGCTTGGAGCCAGGACTCCTGGGTTCTCTCCCCGGCTCCGGGAGGGGAGCGGGGGTTTGGGGGGGTCAGAGTGGCGGAGGCTGGCAGCCCGGACGCCTGGGTTCTCTCCCCGGCTCGGGGGAGGGGAGCAGGGTTTGGGGGGTCAGAGCGGCAGGGGCTGGCAGCCCGGACGCCTGGGTTCTCTCCCGGTACCTGGTGGAAGATGAGGGCCTGGCTGATGTAGCCCCAGGAGCTGGCGGGCGCCCGCAGGTGGATGGAGCCCAGCAGGGCCAGCATCAGCACCAGGCTGCCCGAGGCGCCCGCCGGGCTGATCAGGAACATCATGAGCAGGCAGCTGGCGATGCCCAGCAGACAGGTGTGCCAGCTGAACAGCTGGAAGGTGGGGCTGGGGGGGAAGAGATGGGGGGTTACAGACAGGCCCCCCCACCCAACAGAGGCCCCCTCCGCCAGGGATGCCCCAAATCCCAGCCCCCTCCCGCCCCATGGACGCGCCCCCTCCGCCAGGGATGCCCCAAATCCCAGCCCCCCCACCCCACAGAGGCCCCCCTCCACCAGGGATGCCCCCAATCCCAGCTCCCTGGCCCCCCCCCCACTCACCTGCCCCCCCCCCCTCCCCAGAGCTCTGAAAACCTGAATTGGATCCTGGCCCCCACCCTGGCAAGTTTTCCTATGAACCCCCACCCCTGCCTTCTCCAGGTCTGGACACTGCCCCCCCTCAAATCCACTCCCTTTCCCCAGAGCTGCCCCCCCACCGGAAATTGGGGGCCGAGGCCCACTCCAGCGCCAGGCAGGCCAGGTCGACGGCCGCGTACGCCACCAGGTAGAAGACAGTGACGATCCCGGCGATGGTGTTCAGCTTCCCTGCGAACAGCACCAGCTGGGGGGGACCAAGAAGGGGGGGGGTCAGGACGCCTGGGTTCTCTCCCCGGCTCTGGGAGGGGGGTGGGGGCTGGTGGGTTAGAGCAGGGCGGGCTGGGAGCCAGGACTCCTGGGTTCTCTCCCCGGCTCTGGGAGGGCAGTGGGGGCAGGTGGGTTAGAGCATGGGGGCTGGGAGCCAGGACGCCTGGGTTCTCTCCCTGGCTCTGGGAGGGGAGGGGGGGCTGGTGGGTTAGAGCAGGGCGGGCTGGGAGCCAGGACGCCTGGGTTCTCTCCCTGGCTCTGGGAGGGGAGGGGGGGCTGGTGGGTTAGAGCAGGGCGGGCTGGGAGCCAGGACTCCTGGGTTCTCTCCCCGGCTCTGGGAGGGCAGTGGGGGCTGGTGGGTTAGAGCAGGGGGGCTGGGAGCCAGGACTCCTGGGTTCTCTCCCCGGCTCTGGGAGGGGAGGGGGGGCTGGGAGCCAGGACGCCTGGGTTCTCCCCCGGCTCTGGGAGGGCATCAGGTTAGAGCAGGAGGTGGGGGGGGGGCACTTACCTGCACCAGGGCCCAGGTGTACAGAACGGCCACCCAGGGGTTCCCCCCCTTGGAGACGATTTTGGCCGGAGCCAGGATGATGCCTGGGGGGGGGAAGGAAAGCGCGTGAGAGTGACGGAGGGACCCCAGTCGGGAGGCTGGGGGGCCTCCTCGGGACAGGCCGGGGGGGGGGGGGGGGCTCACCGAACAGGTCGTCCTTGGCCAGCGCGTGCAGGATGCGGGAGGCCCCGATGAGGGAGCTCATGGAGGCCGAGAGGGACGCGGCGTAAACCCCGACCAGCACCAGGGGCGGCCACAGGTTGATGGACCGGAAGAAGCCGTAGTCTTCCTTCAGCAGTGTCCTGGAAAGGGGGCGGAGCCAGGCCTTGAGCCCCGCCCACCCACTGCCACCCAGCTCCCCTCGGCAGGCCTTGTCCCTGCCCCTTGCCCATTTCCCCTCCTCTTAGTCTGGCCTGGAAAGCCACGCCCCCTCTGCAAGCCACGCCCATTTCAAGGAGCTCTGTGCCTGAACCGCACCTGTTACACTGGCCCTGAGCCACGCCCCTTCTTATAAACCACGCCCCCTCCCATAAGCCACACCCACTTCAACTAGCTGTCTGCTTGAACCCCACCTCACCCCTAGCCCCACCCATCCATAACCCCAGCCCCTTCGCCCCACCCTCTGCACATGAACTGTGCCCTAAGCCCGGCCCCCCAGCCCGCCTCTTAGCCCGGCCCTATTTCATTAGCCACGCCCCCTGGCAATTCCCCCCCCCGCCACTCCATCCCCGATAGCCCCGCCTCCACCTTCATCTTCCCTCCCACCCCTGCCCTGACCTCAGCCATGAAGCTCCGCCCATCCCCACCAGCTTGCTCTCCTAGCCCCACCCCCTGCTCCCTTAGCTCCGCCCCATTGGCCAGTTCCTCCTTTAGCCCCACCCTTATGCTTTTAGCCCCGCCCCTTGGTGCCAACAGCAGGGTGTCCTCCAACCCCTCCCCCCGCCCCGAATCCATCCCTGCCCCCACTCACCTCTCACAGGTGAAGCTGGTCATGAGGAAGAGGAGGAAGTAGATGACGAAGGTGTAAACCACAGCGATGATGGTGCCCTTGGGGATGGAGCTGCTGGCGTTCCTCAACTCCCCTGCAACGGCAGCCCAGAGCCGGGATGGGACCCAGGAGTCCTGGCTCCCAGCCCCCCCTCCCACTCTAACCCACCAGCCCCCACTGCCCACCCAGAGCCGGGAGAGAACCCAGGAGTCCTGGCTCCCAGCCCCCCTTGCTCTAACCCACCAGCCCCCACTGCCCACCCAGAGCCGGGAGAGAACCCAGGAGTCCTGGCTCCCAGCCCCCCTTGCTCTAACCCACCAGCCCCCACTGCCCTCCCAGAGCCGAGAGAGAACCCAGGAGTCCTGGCTCCCAGCCCCCCCTGCTCTAACCCACCCGCCCCCACTGCCCTCCCAGCGCCGGGGATGGGACCCAGGCGTCCGGGCTCACCCGACATGTTGGACCCGGCCATGATCCCGGTGCAGCCGTTGAACATGACGGCGAAGACGGTGGCGAACGTCATGACGTTGTTGGTGGTGTAGTCGCGGGAGTACATGGCTGGGGGGGCGGGGGAGACACACGACAAGTGACTGGGGGGGGGTCGTTCCCCCTTCCCCACGGACCCGTCCCCTCTGCCTGCTGGGGCCCCCCCTCCATACGCCCCCCTCCTGGGCCTTGCCCCCCCCCAGGCCGTGCCCCCACCGATCCCATCATCTCCCCGCAACCCCCTACACCCCCCCAGTGTTTGCTCCACACCCCCTGCTGTCCATCACCCCACCCCCCTGAACACCCCCACTGCCCCCCACCCCTCCCTTTCTCCCTCTTACCCCGCCCACATCCCCGCCCCTCCAACCACTCCTCAAGAGCTCCCCCCACTCAACACCCCTCCAACCCCTGCTTTGCCCCCCACCCCTCCCTTTCTCCCTCTAACTCCGCCCACATCCCCACCCCACGGCACATCCCCAGCCCTCCAACCACCCCTCAAGATCCCCCTCCCCAAAACGCCCACTCGACACCCCCTTCCCCTGCTTTGCCCCCCCACATCTCCAGTCCCCTCATGTCTGTGACCCCCCAGTCCTCAACCCACCAGCCCCCAGTCCACTCCCCTCCCAGCGCGAGGGAGAGAACCCAGGAGTCCTGGCTCCCAGCCCCCCAGCTCTAACCCACCAGCCCTCACTGCCCTCCCAGAGCCGGGGACAGAACCCCCCCCCCCCGAAAACCCCCTTCCCCAGAACGCCCCCCCGCCCCATTCAACACACCCATCCCCTGCTTGGCCACCCCACCCATCCCTTTCTCCCTCTGCCCCCCCCATCTCCAGTCTCCCCACCTCTGTGACCCCCAGTCCTCAACCCACCAGCCCCCAGTCCGCTCCCCTCCCAGAGCCAGGGAGAGAACTCAGGAGTCCTGGCTCCCAGTCCCCTCTGCTCTAACCCACCAGCCCCCACTCCCCTCCCAGAGCCGGGGAGAGAACCCAGGAGTCCTGGCTCCCAGCCCCCCCCGCTCACCGGGCAGGTTGGCCCGCAGGGTGGCCAGGCGGAAGCCGGTGAAGCTGGCGTTGACGGTGTGGTTGGCGTCGCGGGCCACGGGCACCTGGCGGGGCCCCACGGCCACGAAGCTGATGAAAATGTCCAGCAGCACCAGGTTGACCACCAGGAAGATGAGGAAGGCGGCCCGGGCGTAGATCCGGGCCCCCACCAGGCAGACCAGCAGGCAGAGCAGGAGGACCACCGAGCCGTAGAGGAAGCTGTAGAAGTAGCCCTGTGGCAGGATGCGGGCGCCGGGGGGGTCCGTCCCGTCTGCAAGGGGGGCACTCTCAGGACTGGCGAGAACCCAGGCGTCCAGGCTCCCAGCCCCGCCCCGAGGCCCCACTCCGCTCCGCTCCCAGGGCTGGGGAGAGAACCCAGGAGTCCAGGCTCCCAGCCCCCCTGCTCTAACCCACCACTCCCCGCTCCCCTCCCAGAGCCGGGGAGAGAACCCAGGAGTCCTGCCTCCCAGCCCCCCCTGCTCTAACCCACCAGCCCCCACTCCCCTCCCAGAGCCGGGGACAGAACCCAGGAGTCCTGGCTCCCAGCCCCCTCTGCTCTAACCCACCAGTCCCCGCTCCCCTCCCAGAGCCGGGGACAGAACCCAGGAGTCCTGGCTCCCAGCCCCCTCTGCTCCCGTCCCAGAACCGGGAGAGAACCCAAGAGTCCTGGATCCCAGCCCCCCCACTCTCACCCACCAGCCCCCATGCCCCTCCCAGAGCCAGGGAGAGAACCCAGGCGTCCTTGCTCCCAGCCCCACCCCGAGGCCCCACTCCGCTCCGCTCCCAGCGCTGGGGAGAGAACCCAGGAGTCCTGGCTCCCAGCCCCCCGGCTCCTGTCCCAGAACCAGGGAGAGAACCCAGGCGTCCGGGCTCCCAGCCCCGCCTGCTCTAACCCATCAGCCCCCACTGCCCACCCAGAGCTGGGGAGAGAACCCAGGCGTCCGGGCTCCCAGCCCCCCTGATCTCACCCACCAGCTCCCACTCCCCTCCCAGTTCCAGGGAGAGAACCCAGGCGTCCGGGCCTACCTGCCCCGAAGACGTCCAGCACGGCCTCCACCAGCCCCAGGATATAGACCCCACAGGCGCAGACGTTGGCCAGGTAGAACATAAGCCCGATGCTGCCCCCAAACTCGGGGCCCAGCGTCCGCGAGATCATGACTGGGGGTGGGGGGGGGCCATTAAGGAAGCACCATAGAGAGACACCCCCACACACACGGAGCCCATTCCCCCTGCCACAGCCCATGGAGACGCCTACACTGCCCCCCAGCCACCCCAGACAGCCCCCCACGCACCCCTATATCCGATCCAATCCCCCAGTCTCCCCCAAAGACCCTCTCCATAAAGAGATCTCCTGACAGCCCCCCACCCGCTGCTCCCTACAGCCCCTGCCCCCCAAGACAGCCCCCCATATCCCCATGTCTCCCCCACAGACCCCCTCCATAAACAGATCTCCCAACACCCCTACCTGCACCCCAGCTCCCCTCCAACTGCCCCCCACACCTCCTGCCCCCCAAGATGCCCCCATATTCCCTCAGCCCCCTAATCCCAGTGTCACCCTCAAAAAAAACCCTACACAAACAGATCCCCTGACACCTTTCACCTGCACCCCAGCCCCCCTCCTACTGCTCCCCAGAAACAGCCCCCCATATTCCCTCGCCCCTCTCCCAGACCCCCCAGTGTCTCCCCCACAGACCCCCTCCATAAACATATCTCCCAAGACCCCCTCACCTACTGCTTCCCACAGCTCCTGCCCCCCACAGAGACAGCTCCCCATATTCCCTTATCCCTCCCCCAGACCCCCCAGTGTCTCCCCCAAAGACCCCCTCCATAAAGAGATCTCCTGACACCCCCGCACCCACTGCTCCCTACAGCCGCTGCCCCCCTAGAGACAGCACCCCATATTCCCTTATCCCTCCCCCAGGCCCCCCAGCGTCTCCCCCAAAGACCCTCTCCATAAACAGGTCTCCCGACACCCTCCCACCCACTGCTCCCCACAGCCCCTGCCCCCCAAGACAGCCCCCCATAGACCCCCTCCATAAACAGATCTCCTGACTCCCCCCCACCTGCACCCCAGCTCCCCTCCAACTGACCCCCACACCTTCTGCCCAAGACAGCCCCCCATATTCCCTCAGCCCCCTAATCCCAGTGTCACCCCCAAAAAACCCCTACACAAACAGATCTCCTGACACCCTTCACCCGCACCCCAGCCCCCCCCACTGCTCCCCACAGACAGCCCCCCATATTCCCTCGCCCCTCCCCCAGTGTCTCCCCCAGACCCCCTCCATAAACAGATCTCCCGACACCCCCCACCTACACCCCCACCTGCACCCCAGCTCCCCTCCTACTGCCCCCCATAGCCCCTGCCCCCCAAGACAGCCCCCCATATCTCCCCTAAAGACCCCCTACACAAACAGATCTCCTGACACCCCCCCCCGCACCCCACCATCCCCATTGGCTGAAGGATACAGTAGGCCCCACCCCCCTGGATGGCTCCATTCGTGCAGATGGCACAGACGGACAGGACGGTCAGCAGGATGATGACGTAGGCCACCACCAGCATGAGCAGCGACTGCAGGAACCCGGCGTGCCCCACCACGAACCCTAGGGGGCGACAGAGGGGCTGCGGGTCAGGTGTGAGGGGCCCCGGCGGAGCTGGGGTGCGGGGAGCCCAGGGGTCTATTCTCCAGGTAGGTTCCCGGACTGGGCCCATCCCCACGGCCTCGGGGCGCACCTCCCGGCCACGCGTTAACCTCCTCCGATGGACGTCGGGCCGCCTTTCGCTCATCTGCCGCTCATTACAACGGGGGAAGTCGGCTTTCGGCGCCCGAAAGGGGGTAAATACGCAGCCGCCGGCCATCCAGGGGAACTCCCCGCCCCATGATTTTGCTGGAACCGAACTTTCCCTGCAATTGCACCACCAGACCTGGACAAAGCAGCCGCCAGTTGCGGCAAGGAGCTGGCCAAACAGCTGGGTCGGAGGAGGAGCAGGGGTAAGTATGGGCCAACCCCACCCCCCCGTTAGCTGGTGGAACTCCTTGCTGCATGATTTTGGCTGGAAATAGCCAGTGGAACTCCCTGCCACAGGATTTTGGCTGGAAATCAATCCCGCAACCATGGGGGATGGAGCTTTGCTGGTATTCCTAGGGGCAGCGATTTCCCTAGAGGTATGGGGGGGGGAATCCTGAACGGGGGGTCACTCACCCACACGCATGAAGACAACGATGCTGAACATGGACAGGACGGTGGGCACCACGACGCCGAAGAAGGTGGAGAGCCGGCCGGCCGGGTCAGGGTGCGGGGTGCCCATGGCGCCCCCCCCCACGAGGGGGGCCTCCTCCTGGGCCCGGCTCCCTGGCATCTCCCCCTCGTCCACCACACTGAAGAGCCGGTAGCTCAGGAGGGGGGAGCTCTCGGTGGACATGGCAGGGGGGCCCGGTCACCCTGGGGGGGGAGGAGGGGGAAAGGAGGGGTTCAGCCAGGGACCCCCCCGTTATCACCTGTCCCTCCCCCCACAGAGCCCCCACCCCAAATTCCCTCCCCCAGCACCTCCAAATTCCCTCCCCTAGCCCCCTACCCTCTCCCACCCCAAATTCCCTCCCCAGATCCCCCCCAACCCCACTCACCTGCTCTCTGCTCCAAGTTCCCAGCTCCTCCCCCACTTTCTCCCCAGCCCCCACAACTCCCTTCCCCCCAGGCACCCCTGAAATCCCTCCGCCCCTACCCATCAGCTCCCCAGACCCTCCCTGCAAATTCCCTGCCTCCCCCAGCCTCACCTGCAACACCCCCCAGCTCCCCCCACACACACCCCACAACCATGAACCAAGTCAATAGAAGACCCCCTGATTTCAAATCCACATCAGAGACACCCCGCCCCCCAAAAAGAGCTAGAAAAACAGGGGTCAAGCCCCCCCCCACTTCCTGCCTCTGCCATGCGCGGGGCCGGCTTTGAAGCTGCCTGCAGACACCTCCAAAAGAAAATGGGGGGGTGAACCCTAAAAACCCCACCCAGCTTCTTTGAATTAACAGGAGGGGGAAAAGGATCCGTGGGTCTAGGCCCTCGAAATCCAGCCTACCCTCCCATCGCAGAGATGGAGGTACAGGGGGACACCCCTGTTCTCGGTCCCTCTTCTGGAAAAACAGGGGGGTGAAGAGAGTTTAAAAGTCAAATTGAGGGGAACACAAGATGCCACAGATTCGAGGCCAGGGGATTGCTTAAGGGGTGCAAAGAGGAGCTGGGTAATATTTTGGGGGGCACAGCTGGACCCCCAAAAGGACCCCCAGGAGAATCACTGGTAGGTCAAAGCCAGAGCTGACAGATACTGGGTCTCAGAAATCCTGCGGTCACAGAGTAGAGTAAACAGGGGGATCAGCCCCCTACTCTCCACCAAGGGGGTCCCCAAGTTCTGGAGGACGAAGCTCACCAGATACAGGCTACAGCAGTGGGTCACGCTCCCCCCTAGGGCGCAGGAAAAGAGGGAAAGGTGAGGCCAGAGGACTTTATAGAGGGGGGAAGGTTAGTTATAGACAGGTGTGTGGGGGGGAGGATGGGGGCGGGACTTAGCCACCAGGTGGGAACCAGGTGAGTGGAGGAGCTTAAATAGATTTCCTGCCCCCTCCCCACCCCACCCCCAATTCATTAGACCCTACCCCCCTCCCAGAGCCGGGGAAGGAACCCAGGAGTCCTGACTCCCAGCCCACCCTGCTCTAACCCACCAGCCCCCACTGCCCTCCCAGCGCCTGGGAGAGAACCCAGGAGTCCTGGCTCCCAGTCCCCCCCCACTCTAACCCACCAGTCCCCACCCCACCCCCCTCCCGGTGCCAGGGAAGGAACCCAGGAGTCCTGGCTCCCAGCCCCCCCTGCTCTAACCCACCAGCCCCCACCCCCCTCCTAGCGCCTGGGAGAGAACCCAGGAGTCCGGGCTCCCAGCCCCCCCACCCACTCTAATCCACCAGCCCCCACCCCACCTCCCGGCGCCAGGGAAGGAACCCAGGAGTCCTGGCTCCCAGCCCCCCCTGCTCTAACCCACCAGCCCCCACTCCCCTCCCAGCGCCTGGGAGAGAACCCAGGAGTCCGGGCTCCCAGCCCCCCCAGCTCTAACCCACCAGCCCCCACCCCGGAGCCGGGGAAGGAACCCAGGCGTCCTGGCTCCCCACCCAGAGATGCACACACCTTTAGCGGGGGATGCTGGGGGGGGGGCCGGGTCTCCCCCAGCTCCATGCAGGGCTCCCCGGAACCGGCTGCCGGGCCCCAGGCTGCTCATGTGACGAGGCCCCCCCCCCGCCCCGGCCTCTACTCCCGCCCCCGGGTGTGACTTAATGGGCAGCTGTGAGCTCAGATCCTGCCCCCCCCCCGCCTCCTCCAGATGCAGCCTACGTTACACACGGCCCATGTGCGTGAGCGCGGACACACACACAGAGAGAGAGAGAGAGCTCTGTCCACACACACACACACCGAGAGAGAGAGAGAGCTCTGTCCACACACCCACACACACCGAGAGCTCTGTCCACACACACACACACACACCCCGCTCTGTCCACACACACACACACACACAGAGAGAGAGAGAGAGAGAGAGAGAGCTCTGTCCACACACACACACACACACCGCTCTGTCCACACACAGAGAGAGAGAGAGAGAGAGAGCTCTGTCCACACACACACACACCGAGAGAGAGAGAGAGCTCTGTCCACACACCCACACACACCGAGAGCTCTGTCCACACACACACACACACACCCCGCTCTGTCCACACACACACACACACACAGAGAGAGAGAGAGAGAGAGAGCTCTGTCCACACACACACACACACACCGCTCTGTCCACACAGAGAGAGAGAGAGAGAGAGAGAGCTCTGTCCACACACACACACACCGAGAGCTCTGTCCACACACACACACACACACACACACCGCTCTGTCCACACACACACACACACACACACACCGCTCTGTACACACACACACACACACACACACACAGAGCTCTGTCCACACACACACACCGAGAGCTCTGTCCACACACACACACACACACCGCTCTGTCCACACACACACAGAGAGAGAGAGAGAGCTCTGTCCACACACACACACACACACACACACACAGAGCTCTGTCCACACACACACACACAGAGCTCTGTCCACACACACACACACACACACACAGCTCTGTCCACACACACACACACACACACACACAGAGCTCTGTCCACACACACAGAGAGAGAGAGAGAAAGAGAGAGCTCTGTCCACACACACACACACACACAGAGAGAGAGAGAGCTCTGTCCACACACACACACACACACACACACACACACACACACACACACAGAGCTCTATCCACACACACACACACACACACACACAGAGCTCTGTCCACACACACACAGAGAGAGAGAGAGAGAGCTCTGTCCACACACACACACACACACCGAGAGCTCTGTCCACACACACACACACACACACACAGAGCTCTGTCCACACACACACAGAGAGAGAGAGAGAGCTCTGTCCACACACACACACACACACACGCCTGCTTGGTACACAGAGAGAGAGAGAGAGAGAGCTCTGTCCACACACACACACACACACACACACAGAGAACTCTGTCCACACACACACACACACACAGAGCTCTGTCCACACACACACAGAGAGAGAGAGAGAGAGAGCTCTGTCCACACACACACACACACACACGCCTGCTTGGTACACAGAGAGAGAGAGAGAGAGAGCTCTGTGTCCACACACACACACACACACACACAGAGAGAGCTCTGTGTCCACACACACACACACACAGAGCTCTGTGTCCACACACACACACGCCTGCTTGGTACACAGAGAGAGAGAGAGCTCTGTGTCCACACACACACACACACACACACAGAGAGCTCTGTGTCCACACACACACATGCCTGCTTGGTACACACACCGAGAGCTCTGTCCGCACAAACACACACACACACACACAGAGAACTCTGTCCACACACACACACACACGCAGAGAGAGAGAGAGAGAGCTCTGTCCACACACACACACACACACACAGAGCTCTGTCCACACACACATACACACACAGAGAGAGAGAGAGCTCTGTACACACACACACACACACACACACACACACGCCTGCTTGGTACAGAGAGAGAGAGAGAGAGCTCTGTGTCCACACACACACACACACACAGAGCTCTGTGTACACACACACACACGCCTGCTTGGTACACACACAGAGAGCTCTGTCCGCACACTCTTGCTTGGTACACACACAGAGAGCTCTGTACACACACACACACACACTTGCCTGGTACACACACAGAGAGCTCTGTACACACACACACGCCTGCTTGGTAAACGCACAGAGAGCTCTGTACACACACACACACACACACACACACACGCCTGCTTGGTACACACACAGAGAGCTCTGTACACACACACACACACTTGCCCGGTACACACACAGAGAGCTCTGTACACACACACACACACACACACACACACACGCCTGCTTGGTAAACGCACAGAGAGCTCTGTACACACACACACGCCTGCTTGGTAAACGCACAGAGAGCTCTGTACACACACACACACTTGCCTGGTACACACACACAGAGCTCTGTACACACACACACACACACTTGCCCGGTACACGCACAGAGAGCTCTGTACACACACACACACACACGCCTGCTTGGTAAACACACAGAGAGCTCTGTACACACACACACGCCTGCTTGGTAAACACACAGAGAGCTCTGTACACACACACGCCTGCTTGGTACACACACAGAGAGCTCTGTACACACACACACACGCCTGCTTGGTACACACACAGAGAGCTCTGTACACACACACACACACTTGCCCGGTACACACACAGAGAGCTCTGTACACACACACACGCCTGCTTGGTACACGCACAGAGAGCTCTGTACACACACACACGCTTGCCCGGTACACACACAGAGAGCTCTGTACACACACACACACACTTGCCCGGTACACACACAGAGAGCTCTGTACACACACACACGCCTGCTTGGTACACACACAGAGAGCTCTGTACACACACACACACACTTGCCCGGTACACACACAGAGAGCTCTGTACACACACACACGCCTGCTTGGTACACGCACAGAGAGCTCTGTACACACACACACGCTTGCCCGGTACACACACACACACACACACACACACACAGGGCCTGGTCCCTGCCCCCGAGGACCACTGGGGAGGGGTGTCTGCAGGGCCCGGGAGCCGGTGTCGTGACCCCGCTAACGGGACCCTGGCCCCACCTCGGCCCGGCTCAGATCCACGGGACCTCCCTCTGGCCGGCCGGCGATGCCCCTCGCTGCCCTGCTCCGCCCCCCAACCCTGCCCCACTGCCCCCGCCGGGCCCCCAGCACCCCTGGTCCTGTGTCTGCTTCTTCACCATCCTCCCGCCCCAGAGGCCTCGGAGGGGCGTGTAGGGGGATGGACGGACAGACGCACAGAGGGGCGTGTACGGGGATGGATGGATGGACAGACAGACGGGTGTGTAGGGGGATGGATGGGTGGACAGACGGAGGGGTGTGTACGGGGATGGATGGACAGACAGAGGGGTGTGTAGGGGGATGGACGGACAGACGGACAGAGGGGTGTGTATGGGGATGGATGGATGGACAGACGGGTGTGTAGGGGGGTGGACGGACAGACAGACGGAGGGGTGTGTATGGGGATGGATGGACAGACAGAGGGGTGTGTAGTGGGATGGATGGACAGACGGAGGGGTGTGTAGCGGGATGGATGGACAGACGGAGGGGCGTGTATGGGGATGGATGGATGGACGGACAGACGGGTGTGTAGGGGATGGACGGACAGACAGAGGGGTGTGTATGGGGATGGATGGACAGACAGAGGGGCGTGTAGGGGGATGGATGGATGGACAGACGGAGGGGTGTGTACAGGGATGGACGGACAGACGGATGGGTGTGTAGGGGGATGGACGGGCAGACAGACTGAGGGGCGTGTATGGGGATGGATGGATGGACACACGGAGGGGCGTGTAGGGGGCTGGACGGACAGACAGAGGGAGGGGCGTGTAGGGGGCTGGACGGACAGGCGGACAGAGGGTCGTGTATGGGGATGGATGGATGGATGGATGGACAGACAGAGGGGCGTGTAGGAGGATGGACGGACAGACTGACAGAGGGGCGTGTAGGGGGCTGGACGGACAGGCGGACAGAGGGTCGTGTATGGGGATGGATGGATGGACAGACAGAGGGGCGTGTAGGAGGATGGACGGACAGACTGACAGAGGGGCGTGTAGGGGGCTGGACGGGCTGAATGCCGTGCATGGGGAGAGACAGATGTTCAGTGGGGACAGACAGACGTGCACGGGGACAGATGTCCCTCCGTGGGGACGGGTAGATTTCTCCTTATTTGAACATCTGCCGGAAACCCAAATTCCGCCCCCTCCCCCGCCCCGAAGATTGAGACCCTCCCCCCCTTTGCTGGTTTGTTTCTGCCAACCCTTTCCCGGGGGCCAGCCCCCTTTCCCGGCCGGCTGCACTTGTGACCCTGTAGGGGGCACTCCGCTCCCGTTTCCACGCTGTTCCCCCGTTCGGCATCCATCCCGGCGGGGGGGCGGGGGGCACCCAATGGAACCGTAGAGACCCCCCCGCCCCGCCCCCCTAGAGCGCCCCCCGTGGGAGCGTAGAGACCCCCCGCCCCACCCCGCCCCAGAGTGCCCCCCGTGGGAGCGTAGAGACCCCCCCCGCCCCGCCCCCCTAGAGCGCCCCCCGTGGGAGCGGAGACCCCCCCGCCCCGCCCCGCCCCTACAGCGCCCCCCATGGGAGCGTAGAGACCCCCCCGCCCCGCCCCAGAGCGCCCCCCGTGGAAGCATAGAGACCTCCCCGCCCTGCCCCTAGAGCGCCCCCCATGGGAGCGTAGACACCCCCCCGCCCCGCCCCGCCCCAGAGCGCCCCCCGTGGAAGCATAGAGACCTCCCCGCCCTGCCCCTAGAGCACCCCTCATGGGAGCGTAGACACCCCCCCGCCCCACCCCTAGAGCGCCCCCCGTGGGAGCGTAGAGACCCCCCCGCCCCGCCCCAGAGCGCCCCCCGGTGGGAGCATAGCCCTTGGAGGGAGTGCTCGGGGGGATTTTGGGATGGGGGGTGCTCTGGCCCAGGGCATTGTGGGATACGGGGGCGCTTGGGGCCCAGGGGGTTATGGGATACGGGGAAGGGGCTCGGGCCCCTTTTTCCCCGTATCCCATAATGCCACTGGTGCTGGGGTGGGGAGATTCGAACCTGTGACCTTAGGGTGCCTGGGGGGAGGGGACTGTGTGGAAACTGTTATGGTGGATTGACATCCTGGGTCAGCCAATCAGAAGAGCGGCTGAGAACGGCGGGGGCGGGCCTCGTTGTGTGATTGGCAGTTATGGGCGTGGCCTTGGCGTCGGGCGTTTCCCGCTCTCGGTGTCGGAGGGGGAGAGGCAAGGGGGCGCCGCAAATGTTGGCTGGAAGAGAGAGGCGCCTCCTGATTGGTCAACGGAGGTAGAAGGCGGCCTCGTGATTGGTTGGAATGGCGAAGGGGCGGGGCAGGGCTCATCGGGGCGTCGCTGAGACTAGGAGGGGCCGGCGCCTGCGTATTAATCCCGCCGCCGCCATTGGCTTCCCCCCCCCCCCCCCCCACCAACCACCCGGGGCTCCCACTGCCGCCTCCTGATTGGCCGCCGGGGCGCGCGCGCGCTCGCGCGGGGCGCAACGGCGGCCTCGACGGCGCCCACCCATTCCGCCGCCTCCCATTGGCCGCCCGCCGCTGGGCCCCCGTCCTGCCATTGGCCCGCGGCCCCGGGGCGGGCTCCCGCGGCTCGGGGGCGAGGCGCGCGCGCGCCCCTCCCCTCCCTGCGCCTGCGCGCGGGCGGTGCGTGCGTGCGCGCGCGTCTGCGGGGCCGGGGGGGGGCGGCCGCTCGCGCTCGCGGTGTGAGGCGGCGGCGGCGGCGGCGTGAGGAGGCGGCGGCGGCAGGTCGGGTCGGTCCCTGCCTCACGGTGGCGGAGCCGGAGCGGCCCGGGGCGCCTCCCATCCCCCCCCCGCTGCGGGGCTCCCCTCAGGCCGGGCCCGGCGGCGGCGGCGGCGGCTCGGCGGCCGGGAGGCTCCGGCCCGCGGCGGGGCCCGGGCCCCTCCCCGGGGGGGCGGCGGCGGCGGCCGGGCCCATGGAGGGGCTGCCCGTGGAGGTGCGGGGCTCCAACGGGGCCTTCTACAAGGTGAGGGGGGCGGGGCCGGCACGCGGGCGGGGGGGGAGGGGAGCTGGGAAGGTCCCAGGGTGGGGAGTGGGGGAGGGGGAGAAGCGTGATGGGGGTGGGGGGAGAGGAGTGTGATGGGGGGGAGGGGTGTGATGGGGGGGGCAGTGGAGGTCCCTCTGGGGAGGGGCAGAAACGTGATGGGGAGGGGGGAGGTCCCCTGGGGGAGGGGGTATAGCGCTGGGGAGGGGTTTGGGGGCAGGAGTATGATGGGGTGGGGGAGGGGAGGTCTCATTGGAGTGGGGAGGTCCCCCCAGTGGAAAGGGGGGTATGATGGGGGGGGCAGTGGAGGTCCCACGTGGGGATAGGGAGGGGGTGGGGGGGAGAGGCATGATCGGGGAGGGGGGACAGGATGTGAGGGGGGAGGTCCCCCGGTGGGGGGTTTTAGAGTTGGGGTGGGTTTGGGGGGCAGGGGTATGATGGGGGGGCAGTGGAGGTCCCACTGGGGGGCTAGAGGAGGGGGCTGGGGGGGAGGTGTGAGGATGTGGGGAGAGCAGCAGGGAGGTCCCAGGGTGGGGAGTGGGGGCGGGGTATGATGTGGGGGGCAGTGGAGGTCCCATTGCGGGGGGAGGGGAGGGGGAGAGGCATGATCGGGAAGGGGGACAGGATGTGAGGATGGGGAGAGAGGAGTGGGGAGGTCCCACGGGGGGGGGGCGGCGTGTAGAGTGGGGGAGGGGGTTGGAGGGAGAGGTATGATGGGGGGAGCGGGCAGGTCCCACGGGGGGGTCCGCGGGGAGGAGAGATGATAGGGTGGGTGAGGGGGGATCAGGGAGATCATACAGGTGCATGGGGGAAGGTGGATGAGAGGGAGGGGGTCTGGAGGGGGGAGTGGAGGTGATGAGGGGGACGGGGTTTAGGGGAGGTAATAGTGGGGTGTGTGGGGAGGGGGTATGACAGGGTGGGGGAAGGTGGATGATGGCCTGAGGGCGGGTCAGAGGGTGGCAATAGTGGGGGTGAGGCAGAGGGGGTCAGGTGGGGTTAGAGGAGGTAATAGTAGGGTGTGGAGGGTAGCATATAATGGGATGAGGGAGGGGAGGTTACGTGGCTGTGGGTTTATGATGGGGGTATGATGTGGGAGGCTTATGGGGGGGGTCTGTGGGAACATGGTGCTATGGAGGGAGGGGAGGTCATTTGGGGTATGATGGGGATTATGGGGAAGTAACTGGGGAGCGGGGCTATGTGGTGGGGGAGGTTTGGGGGTTATTTAGGAGGAAGTAAGGGAACCAGGAAGGTTTTGAGCCAGGGGGTGAACTAGAGAGTGCTAACTGGGGGCCAAGGGGCTTGGGGTAAGATGTGGGGGTAAGGGGGTAATGTGCAAGCTCACGGGAGGACATGAGGCTTAGGGGGGGACATGTTAGGGTGTTTGGTGGCCCCTTGGGCGTGACTGAAGAATCTGGGACTCTGCAGAAATCTGTCGGGACCTGTGGGGGGGGGGGGGGGGATGGAAGCCCCCTTTCATTAGCAATGAGGATTTCCTCTCCTAAGGATCTCCTGCGGGCTGTTGCCGGGTCACTGGGGATTGGAGGCCCCCCTAATATAGGGGTGGAGGGTCACTGAGCTGGGTAGGCATTCTTAGGATAGCGACCCTGCTTCCCCAATCCTTTTCGGGGGCCCTGACTGTGAGTGGGGCGATCAAAACCTGGAAAAGGGCACCAGTGGGGGTCTGAGAATGCAGTGTCACTGTGGGGGTGGGGAATCCCAATTTAGCCTGTGGTGCACTGTGCCTACCTACCTACCTACCTCCCCCTTATCTCTAAGCTCCACATGAGCTTCCCATAACCCCCCCCATTCTTTCCTCCTTTCCCTTTGCACCCCTAGAAGTTTTGCTTTTGCACTGGCTCTTCTCTTCCCTCTCCACTTTCCCTTCCCCTTTTCCATGCTGCCTCCCTTCTAGAACCACTGACAATTCCTTCCCAGATCATTTCATTTTCCCCAAGACAACGCCTCTTTGCTCCTTCTCAGATGTGTCTCAAAAGCCCAGCCCTGCCTCCTAAACCCAGACATCACAGGGGTCAGAGCTCCCTTCCAACAGTGTGGCAGGGTTAAAAATCGACCACTGAGCAGTCGGGTTGTAGCCGGCCTTTATTGTGTCTCAGGGAAAGTGAGAGGCCTGAAACCCTGCCTGAATCAACCAGCTGTTCATTGCAGCCAGTAATTCCTGGCTGCCAGAGTGCCACAGGCAGGTGGATGTGTCTTGTACCGGGACCCAAAGTCACCTGACCAAACATAAAGAGTCCCTGGTCACAACTGAAACCGACAAGACAGGAAGGATTGTGATTCCCATCTCCCAGATGGGGAAACTGAGGCTCAGATTTGTTGACTTGCCTGTGGTCGCGCAGCGGGTCTCTAACCCTGATTTCCCGGTTCCTTTCTCTTGCAGCAGCACCCAGGTTCAGAGCCCCTTTGCAAACATACACCGATTGTAGGGTGCAAAGCATGAGGATTGATTTCAACATCCTTTGTGGCACTGAACGCCCATATGACGCAAATTCTTACATGCTTTTGGCTTCCCATGCCTTAGCGGACCACAGGAATTATTTAAGTTTATGACCGGCTTCTCCTGTTCCGCATTCATGCTGCCTGCTAACAGGCTATGGATCCAGGTAGTATTTGTGGACAGTCTTGTCTCCTGCAATCTCTTCTCGGTGGTGTGTTTAATTACGCAGATGATACGACTTTCGTTACAGAGCACTTAGGGTTGTTGAGTCAGATTGCTCAATTAGCCAGGCAGGCCTAACCCTACAATTTTGCACTTATGGCACCTCCATGGCAGAGCAGCGACAGGAGAACCTCTCGTGCCGTCTGAAAATCTGGTCTCCTCATTGAAGTGCTTTATCATTTAGCTGGTGAAGATGGTCTTGTGGCAAAAGCTGGGACTCTGGAGAGCCAGTTTCAGTTCCTGCCTGTGCCACACGCTTTCTGCAAGATCTTGAGCGTATCACTTTAATCTCTGGGCATCTGTAAAATGGGGCTATTTCTTCCTTTGTCTTGTCTGTTCAGAGCACGCACTGTCTCTTATTATGTGTATGCCTAGCACAGCTGATATCTAGCCCAATCTCCAGTCTCTGACAGTGACTAGTATCAGCTGCTTTTAGAGGCAGGTGGAAGAAACCCTGCCACCTTAGAATAACTTGCCCCCAGATAACCACCAGTAGAGGTTGTCTTACAAACCCTGCATCTTTGCTGCTGTTCTTATGGATGTGCATGTTGTCTGTATAAATGTCCAATCCTTTTTTCGGTAACTCTTGGGTTCAGCAATATCATGTGGCAGTGGGTTCCACCGGCTAAAGTTTTCCCCATTTGCTCCTGAGCCAGTCTCTTGCCATGAGACTGTCATGGTGACAGCTGGCACGGAGTCCCAGTGCCGTCATGTGTGTTCCCCTGATGCTCTCATTCGTGCTGCTATGGCTGTAATGACCTGTCCGGTCGCTCTTCCCAAAGCCATGGTGGTTATCCTTGTCTGATATCGTTCCACTGAGATTGCAGGCATGGCATAATATGATTTAATCAGGGTTATTAAACCGAGATTGGGACCCCATTTTGCTAGGCACCCTACGTACACATCAAGACAATTTTTGTCCTGAAGAGCTTACAGTCTCAATAAACTAGATAGGGGAGTGATATTTTCCCTGTTTTACACATGGGGAGCTGAGTCTGACTAGTATTAATGTTTTAATATATCAGGCTTTTCATCGGTCAAAGCGCTTTACAGAAGAGGTGTCAGCATCATCCCTATTTTAAAGATGGGGAAACTGAGGCCCAGATAGGGCAAGTGACCTGCCTAAGCTCACCCAGCCCGTCAGCCCCAGATCCAGGAATAGAACCCAGGTCTCCAGTGCTCTGTCCCCCAGTCCAGTGTTTTAATTACAAGCCCAACCTTGGTTCATAGCCCCAAACTCCTCAGCTTGGACGTGACGTGAAACGGCGTTTACTCCTTTTTGACCCATCTCGACAGTAAATTTGCCAAAAGATGACCACCAGGAAGTCCAACAGGGTTAGAAATGAAAGGTTGTCTAAAGCCGCAGCTCTTTTCAAACAGGTCGTAGGGCACTGGATTATGAACCCTGTTAGGACTATTGCTCTTTCCTGTATTCAGATTTTGAAGCAATGAATGCTTTAGATAGTGTAATGCTGGGAGAATACCGGGTGCAATTGACTCCACCCATCAATATTTCCTTTCCTTTTTTTGCTCCAAAATTAAAACATTAACAAAAAAAGTTGAGGTAGTATGAGGTTAGCAGCTTGAAGCAAAATATTTTGAAAAAATCTTGATTTTTGGCCCCTAGTGACAGACCTAGATTGTGTTAACATCACAATGACTTTACAATCTATTTCACATATTTCATGTTTATGGCCTTATTCCCACAGCACTTGACCACTTCACAACTTTTCATATATTTAGCCTCCTTGTGAGGGTAGGAATAGAATAAGATTAGTCCTCTAAATGGGTGTTTTAGTAGCCAGTATTTTCTCCCCTTGAAGGTACTTGTCCACTGTAATCATGTCATCTCTTGATTTTTTTGATAAGTTGAACAGACTGAGGTCTTTAAATTTCTCAATATAAGGCATATTTTCCAGTCCTCTGATCGTTTTTGTAACTCTTCTCTGTACCCTTTCCAACTTTTTTCAACATTTCTTTTAGAAGAATGACTGTCCGTCATATGAAAATCGGGGACATCAAGAACTGAAGTGCCTGAAATCACCCATCATTTTGGCCCAAACCCTATGTCACTTTGATTGCGAATCTCAGTCGATTTCATGTCTGAACAGTTGCAAGGAAAAGACAGAATGTCCCCAGTCTGGATAATGCTGCAGGTCAGGGTTTCATAATTGAGTAACTTGGAGAGGGGCTTGTCTAGGTTGGTCAATTTCATGGTTGATCCTAATCTGTTTTGTTAACAGATTCTCTCCTAGGTTAGCATTTTGCTGTTGTGTCGAAGCTTTAAATAGAGTTTGAGTTGAAGTTTGCTTTAGTTTCAACAAATGTTTGTCATGTTTTCTTGCAGCCCCAGATATTTGGATCTAAGCTTTCCATTAAATTAGAACAAGATGTCAGTAATTTTAGCTCTTGTGATGTGTTTCTTTCCTATGTTGGAAGAATTTGAGGATTGTCCTGTTGTAGAAACCCGTACCTTCTCTCACGTCACCTACCCAACTTTCTCTCTTGGCAAGTCATTCCATCGCTGTGCTTCATTTGTCCCTTTGAGAGGAGCATCCTTTTCTCCCACCCTTTGTTTGCCTTGCCAATTTAGATGAGGTGATCTTTGGGGCAGGACTGTTTCTTCCTGCATTGCATGTATGTATTGCTCCTAGCACAGCGAAGCCCTGATCTTACTAAATGCTGCTGTAATAATATCCAAATAATATCCCCGGGGGTCTGCAGACTGTCTTACATATCCAGGGGGTTCCGCGCCTTCACTTGAAATTGTTTAGGGGTCGACAAATGAAAAATGGTTGGAAACCACTATAATTCGCAATGCGTTCTTTGCTTTTAGGTGTGTATTGTGCAAAAGGAGTAACTTTTAGGTGCTTTCTTAGACTGTCTTTAGCTTTCTTACACTGTCTTAAAAAAGGTAGATTTCGCATCAAACCCTCCATAAATTTCAAAACATCATCGACCCAGCTGTTTTTAATCTTTGATCATATTTTGTCCCTGGGAGCTAAGAATCAATTCTGTTGGGATTTTTTTCAGAGCAGACTTGCCTGTTTTATCTCCTTCTAGTACTTTCTCATCAGCCATGAGTTGCTACAAGAATCTGCACCTGCTCTTGATTTTTATTAACTTAGGTGCTTTTAAGGGGCAAAGTTGCCTCTCTGAAACTGGGATTATGTTAAGCACCACCATGTGTTGTCAATGATCTCAGTAAGAAAGTAACTTTTTCTTAGTGACATCTGGCAACACTTTGAGCGGGTCCCTGGTTGTAGGAATTTGAGGATCGGTGCCGTCCTTATGAAACAGCGAAGCAAAGACGAGAATTGGATATCTGTAAATAGTACCGCACGTTCGGAAAAAGCGAGAGCTATGGGATGTTGCAGTAACCTGATCTGGGCCAAAGGGGTGTGTGGTATTGTCTCCACTTTGCCACAGGGCTAATTTTAGACCTCTCTTGCCCCACGGGAGAACAGTCGAAAAATACGAACCGGTGTCTGGCATCTGCGGGTCTGCAGATCAAAGGTGTAAAAAATTCTTCATGGGCTAATTCTCTGCTTAGAAAGGGGGAAGAAAGGCTTTTTTCAGCTGACCTGCCTGCTTTTGTTAGCCTTGCTGCTTCTGCCTTTCATGAGTGGAGGGTCTCTGATTCCCATCCGACTTTCGTTCGCGTTTAAAGTGAAGGTTCTCTGGAGTTTTGCAAGTGAGAGTTAAGAAGATTTCAGAGGTTATTTCCCCTTCCTATACTTCACTGCCCAAGTCCCCTTTTGGTTTAAGTAATAGCAACCTGTCATCACTCGCTTATTCCACCAAAATCCGGCCCCCTCGGGGAAGTTTGGTGGCCTTTTAGCTAGAGCCTCAGACTGGGCATCGAGAGATCCGAATCCTATTCCTGGCTTGGCCACGGGCCTGCTGGGTGACCTTGGTTAAGTCATTTCACTGCTCCATGCCTCGGTTTCCCCATCTGTAAATTGGGGGCAATGATTTGGATGCCTCCTCTGTAAAGCCCTTTGACCTCTAGTGATGAAAAGCACTAGATGGTCTTGTTTGATTAGCCTCATTTGACATTTAACTGCTCTTAGAGTTAGTTTTCCTTGTATCTACCCTAACCCTCCCTTGCTGCAGATTAAGCCTGTTGCTTCTTGTCCTGCCTTCAGTGGACATGGAGAACAATTGGTCCCCATCCTTTGTAGAACATATTTGAAGACTTTTATCAGGTATTCACATCCCCCACCCACCCCAGTCGTCTTTTCTCAAGACTTAAACGTGCCTGGTTTTTTTAACCTGAGCATAGGTCAAATTTTCTAAATCCTTGATCATTTTGGGTGCTCTCCTCTGGACTCTCTCCAGTTTATCCACACGTTTCCTAAAGTGTGGGCACACACAAATGGACACAGCACTGCTGCTGCGGCCCCCCCAATGCCAAGTAGAGTGGGATAGCTACCTCCCGTGTCTTACGAGCGACACTCCCATTAAGACCCCCCCAGAATGATGATAACCTTTTCTTTCAACCGCGTCATGCTGTTGACTCATATTCCGTTTGTGATCTCTCGGTGCACTTCCCCCTGTTCCACTGCACCAAATACAAACTGGATCACTCTTAGGGCCTCTTGCCATTTAGATACGCAAAGCTACCACCTTGTCGTCATCCCTGCTAGGTACAGGTTTGCCCGCGTTGCTTCGGCATGCTCGTAACGCTTGCAGCTCTGCGGTAAGAACGCTGTAATCAAGTGTCATGCTTCATGTTTTCAGCATGTTGCCTCCGGGGTCAGGAAGGAATTGTTTTCCCCATAGCACAATTGGCTAGACATATTCAGGGTTGGGTTTTTTTGGCCTTCCTCTGAAGCATCAGAGATTGGCCACAACTGGAGACAGGATGCTGGATGGGGTGGACCAGTGCTCAGAGGTGGTACAGAAAGTCCTTTCTAGTGGCTTGGCTGGTGTGTTTTGCTCCTTTGCTCAGGGTCACACTGATTTCTGCATTTAGGGTCCGATCAGATTGGCAGGGATTTTTTTTTGGGTGTGGGGGGGTTCGCCTTCTGGGGTCAACTGGGTATGTATATCACCCAATCGTTTTGCTGCCGTAGCAGGGGCCACGGGCACCGGTGGCCCTTTGGCCTCTCCTGTTCTCTCACTGCGGTGCGCAGTTTAGTCTCCCGAGGACTGAAATGCTTCGGTTAAGCAAAACTGGGCTCAAGGTAGTGGCCTGCGTTAGATCATACAGCCTGAGCTTGGGTTTAACGCCCCTGCCTGGCCTTCAACTCTGTTAAACTATGAAAATCCCTCCTCCTGTATGGTGCCTGAGATGACTGGAAGATCTCTGAGCGCAGAAGGCTCTTCAATCCAACAGACTAAAGTGGAATCAGATCTGATGGCTGGAAGCTGAAGCTAGACTGGGAACAGGGGGCAGGTTTTTAGCCCATCAGGGTCATTACCCATTGGAGCAGCTTCACAAGGGGCATGGCATACATGGGCCGGAGGTGGGTATACTTAATCCTGCCTCGGTGCAGTGTTTCTCAGTGACCGGTCTGTGGACCGTCGCTGGTCCCTGAGATCTCGCTGACCCAGTTTAGGAAGGCAGCAAGCCGGTATCAAAAAGGTTGAAAGACACTGGACTTGATAACTTGTTGAGGTCCCTTCCAGCACGACGTTTCTGTTTTTGTGGTGGATTTGTCCATCTCTTGGAATTTTTAAGTTGACGTATAACTGGGTTCAAAAAAGAACTAGATAGGTTCATGGAGGAAAGGTCCATCAAGGACTGTTAGCCAAGATGGTCAGGGATGCAACACCATGCTCCTAAAATGTCCAGTTGCCAGAAGCTGGGACCGGACAACAAGGGATGGATCACTCGAAAATGCCCCAGTTCTGTTCACTCCCTCTGAAGCATCTGGCCCTGTCTGTTCCCTGCCAGAAGACAGGTTAGTGGGCTAGATGGACCATTGGTCTGACCCCAGTATGGCCGTTCTTACGAGATGGAATATCTTTCTAAAAGAGATGTTCTTAGTTCAGTCACAAATGTGTTGGGATCGATGTAGGAATCACTGGCTGAAATTCTCAGGTGTATGTTGCGTAGGAGGACAGACTAAGAGAAAGATTAAGACCAGAGGGGATTGATATAACGCTGACCGCGACTAGACGGGTGGCGACTATCGGGCTTGAAGCACAAAGTGCTAGTTTGCCTTCCTTCCCTTTGGTCCATAATTTCCCCTGATGTCTCCTCACAGTCCTAGATTGTGAGCAGCACAACAAATCTTTGTGGCTAGAAGGGACCACTAGAGAGAGTCTGACTTCCTGTATTTCATCTGGGGACTCCTGTATTGAGGCCAATAATTTGTGGTGGATTAAAGCATCTCTTCCCGAAAGACAGCCATCCGTTCTTGATATGAAGGCCTCAGAAGGCGGAGAATCCACCGCCTGGGACTTTGTTCCAGGGTTAATCGCCCTCACTGTTAAGAGTTTGTGCCTTATTTTTAACTTGACTTTGTTTGGCCTTAGTTTCCGGCCGTTGGTTCTTGTTCTGCCTTTCCGTGCTAGGTTACAAAGCCCTTTAGCCTAAGTACCCACATGGAGAAAATATCAGATACTAAACACCATGATCAAATCACCTGTTTGATCTTCTCTAGTCTTCTTAAGTCTCTCGCTTATTTTCCAGGTTTGGGATAATTTGTGTGGTTCTTTGCTGCACCATCTCCATCACCATCTCCTTTATTTTAAAAAAGGTGGATGCAAGAACTGAATGCAGTGTTCCACTCTTGGTCTCACTGAGTGACCCTGATCTTGCAGGGTTTGAAACTTGTCTGGTTAATAGAGCCAGTGGCTTGAAACCTTAGCTTAGTTTATTTAATGGGCTCTCAAACTGGGGGTTTTGGTCACCGCGAGAAGGATGTGGGAGGCTAGCACGACAGTGTTCCAGTTCTCCGTAGCTAGCTAGAGACGGGAAGCTCCTGAAACTTTCATGGACGATCCCGAAACTCTCTCCTGTCTCAGCATAGGGTCGCCGCATGCAAAAGGCCGAGACACGCTGTTTATTTTAGACCCCAGCAGTGTGTTCAGAAGGGGTGTGTGTGTGGGCTCCGAGTGGAAAGTGGAGATAAAATGTGCCACTTTGGTATGAGAGGGGAGCTGATTTGCTTCATGCTGAATGAATGATAAATGAGACGCCGTTTGCCAGTCAGTTGACTAACTTGGAAATGACACTAGCTACATATATACCCTCAGGCACAACTGCATTTAAAGGGGACCTGCTTGAGACAAATATAGAACTGTTACTCCTAGAGGATTAAATTACCATCTGTGGATTGGGGGGGTAAATGTGTGGTGGTGCTGGGGGGGGGGCGGAAGGGGGCAGGGGGTGATCAGTTCCTCTGGTTAGATCAAGATTTGCAAAGCGAACCCCCTCCCAACTTAGCGTCGTCCGCAAATTTTATAAGCACCCTCTCCACTCTGTTATCCAAGACATTCATGAAAGTATCGGATCGTAAGTGACTCGGTGCTAGATGCCCCCTCTTCCCAAGTTTGGCAGCGAACCATTGATAACTGCTCTTTGGGTACAGTCTTTCAGTCGGTTGTGCACCTTCATTTAGACCACGCTGCCCTAGTTTGCTTTTGAGGATGCCATGTGAGACGGTGTCAAAAAGCCTTCCTGAAATCAAGGGATATCTCCTCTACAGCTCTCTCAGAACAGAGTCCCTGCCCCAAATTGTATACAGCAGGGAACAGAAGTTGTATGGCGGGCCATGAATGCTCACAAAATTGGGGTCGGAGTGCAGGAGGGGGTGAAGGCTCTGGTTGGGGGTGCGGGCTCTGGGGGGGGGCTGGGGAGTTTAGGGTGTAGGGGGTTGCTCCGGGCTGGGACCGAGGGATTCGGAGGGGGATCAGGGTTAGGGCACGAGGAGAGGCTCAGGGGTGCAGGCTCCGGGCCGCTGCTTCCAGGAGCCACTTGAGGTAAGCGCTGCCATGTCCCCCCTCTGGCTCCAACGTGGAGCTGCAGCCCTGCACTGCCCTGTCTGCAGGCGCTGCCCCTGCAGCTCCCATTGGCCGCAGTTCCCAGCCAATGGGAGCTGTGGGGCAGCATGCAGAGCAGAGGCCTCTGGCTGCCCCAACATGTAGGAGCAGGAGGGGGGACCATGCCGCTGCTTCTGGGAGCCACATGGAGCGGCTCCCAACCCTGCTCCCCGGCTGGAGCGCCGAAGCGGGGCAAGCCCCAGACCCCAATCCCCAGCGGGAGCTCGAGGCCCGGCTTAAAACGGCTGGCGGGCTGGATCTAGCCCACGGGCCATAGTTTGCCTGCCCCTGGTTTACAGTCTGTATGATGAGACAACAGATGGATCCAGTCAGACAAGGGAGTACAAGGAAACAATATTGAGTTTAAGGAGGGGTGTGAAGGAGGTTATGTTAGTTTTTTTTTTTGCGGGGGTGTACGGAGAGCTCCTCCCAAGCATGAGGGGCAGCATGGGAGAAAGCATGAAGGTGTGCCTTTGAAATTTAACAGGTGGTTTGGAAGCTGGCATTGTGCGCTGATTGGAAGCGAGTGTTGACATCTTGATAGCAAATAGTTTCACCTGGAAAGATCCCATCTCTAATACAGATATCTTAGAGGTACCTAGGGTAATATCGGCCTCTGTAGTAACTTGTCCAGGGAAATAATTGTTCTTGCTCAAGTCCTGCTTCCCTGATCTTTGATGTTTGAACTCTGAAGTCAGGATTGTCTGATGCCCTGTTCAGAATTAGTGCAGGAGTTCCTGCGTTGGTTGATTCACAGATTGTTTTCCTGCACTTAGAGGAGCGTTGAGCTGCTTTTGTTTTCGACAGTTGGCATCTTCTGCATGAGTCTCGAAACTTCTGTCTCGCAGATCATGTTTTACCGTTCCCAGTGGTGAATCCCCCTTAAAGACCAGCGAGTCAGAAAAGCACCTGGCGTGAAACCTGTCACGTGTGTGGCTCTGTATTCAGAAACAACGAGAGGAAAGCGAGCTATGGGGCTGAGATTCCAATCTCGCTCCCTGTAACTTTGGGCCGTGGCTTCATTTCTCTGTGCCTCCCTTCCCTATATGTAAAAACCTCTGATCTCCTGAGGAATTCTCCGTGTCTTGATGGCTTCCAATCAGGACTGTTTCGGCTAAAGATATGTTTTAGCCTGGCACAAGTTACTGGACTCAGGATGACTGGGTGAAACTGAACTGCTTCCGATATAATGTCATGCTAGGTGATCTAATGGTCTTTTCTGGCTTTAAACGCTCTGAACTTAACTTTGGTGCTGTCATTTGTTTCTGTTTATATATTATCACTCCCATCCCATAATACTGAGCACCTCCTGGGAAGAGATAGCTTTATCCTCTGGAAGGGAGGGAAATATGATCTTCATTTTGTGGGTGGGGAAACCGAGGCACGGACAGTTAAGTGGCTTTCCCAGAGTCAGAGCTGGGAATCTGAGTCAGACCGGAGTCTCAATCCAGAGCCTTAATCATGAGCCCGTTTGCAGAATTAGCTTCTGGCTGAGGTGGTGGTGAGTATGGGGGAGCGTCTCTCTAAGCCCCTGTTCACCAGTGCAAATGAGGCATTCCTGGTATCAGACGCCGAATGAGTGTGTCCAGAAGGTGTTAAAACAGCAGGAAAAGGGAATTGGCTCTGGATTTTGTAGTCCCTTTAAAAATATAAAAAATTTGTTGGCAGTGTTTAGCGACCCAACTGGGATGAGGGCCCCGTCCTACGGAACACAGAATATATTGTAATGCCTTTCTGGAAATCAATGGGTGGTGCCTTATCTGGAGATGACCTTAAAAAGGAGGTGGCAGAGTTAGAGGGAGTTCAGAGAAGGGCCATGAAAATGATTAATAGCCTGGGTAACCTCTCATGTGAAGAGAGATGAAAGCCGGAATGGCTCATTAGCCGTTCCTGTCAATCGCTGGCCGCCGAACCCCGCCGTCACCCCGTATTGAGCCGATGGCCTGGGTTAGACTAAAGCGTTACAGCCCTCAGGAGGTTACCCTGTTGTGTGCCAGAGGCAGAGAACAGGAGCTGACGGAGTTGACACCAGTGCCCAAGGCAGGGAATTAATTAGGTGAGATGTACCCAGATGATCCTAGCAAGCAACCTGCCCCCCAAGCTGAAGAGGAAGGTGAAAGCCCCCCAGGGTCCCTGTCAGTCTAACCTGGGGGAAGATTCCTTCTCACCCCTGAAAATGGCAATCAGTTTGTTGTGGGATTGTTACCTGAGAAAAGGGGTTTGTTAAGAGAACACAAGTCTGTAAAGTAATGACTGGGAAAGAGAAGGTAGAGTGGGAGTTTCTCTCTTCCCTGTGTCTCAAAACCATGGCCAGGGGACACCAAACGGAATGGTGGCAAACACAAAAATGAGCAAAGGAATTTTATTTTTTTCCACACAGCATGTGATTAGCTTGTGGAACTCGCTGCCACATGAAATTAGTAAGGCCAAGAACTTAGAGGTTTTAAGGCCAGGAGGGACATCCTGATCCAAAAAGGCAGCCCTATGTTGGACTGGATCGATTGTATGATTTTTTCTTTTTCCCCCAGAGGGTTTTACTGGAGACAAGGAAGAGCTGTTTATTCTGGTAGCACGTAGAGACGCCCAAGTGCGAGGCGTTTTAGGGACACAGTAGTCTATGCACCCGATGAAGTGAGCCGTAGCTCACGAAAGCTTATGCTCAGATAAATTGGTTGTTTTCTAAGGTGCCACAAGTACTCCTTTTCTTTTTGCGAACACAGACTAACACGGCTGTTACTCTGAAAGTAGTCTATGGTCTTGGATCTGAACCAATCCACTGGGGAACTGGCCTTGCCCCACGGTCCGTTTCCTCCTTGCTGCTCAAAAGGGGCCTTATTTTAGACTGAGCGCGTCCCTGCTTCTGCAGCAGATGGGTCTTGGGGCTTCACCGCATACTAGTGACAAACAGGCAGCTGTTGGCTGGGACCGGCAGTGGTGCGGGGACAGCACCTGTTCATCCCGTCACCGGTTGGCGAGGCATTCCTGTCCCTGGCCTCGGACTCCAAATGCGGAACAGGATTGCCTGCCCCCCACCCCCACCGCTCCTCACAGAGTCTCCTGGTTGATGCTGATGGCCGGGACTACGATCAAATAGCCCAGGACTTGGGTGCAGTATATGCGTTGGGCCCCTTGTGGTGCTCCAGGCCATGCCCCACTTGTCTCCTGTGTTAGGGGCAGCTGTGTGGCTAGTGGGTAGAAAAGGACTGAGAATCGGGCCCCTCAGAATTCTGATTTTGCTCTTCGTTGTCAGATGACAACTTCGTCTGTTTGTACAATAGGGCTCAAGGCCCCTTGGTGGTGCTGGGTTTTGTACAGGTCTCCAGCCCATATCAGGAGTAGTGCCAGGTGCTGGGTGGGCCTCCTGGCTGAGATCTGAGGGGGCTGCCCCCCATTGGGCTGGGCGGGCCTCCTGGCTGAGATCTGGGCAGGCTGCCCCCCAACTAGGCTGGGCACTCCACAGCTGCCATGAAAGACAGTCCCTGCCCCAGAAGAGCTAACGATCGAAATAGACTAAAAAGCTCTTAAATGAGGAACTGAAGGCACGTACAGTCTCAGTGGCAGACCCCGGTTTCAAGCCCAACCCTGACAACACATCCTAGGGATTCCAGCCGAAACTTTCAAGAGACTAGGAGATTTGGGGGCGAGGGAGGCCTGATTCTGCAGGAAGTCCAGCGCATCCACCAAATCTTGCCCAGCACTTCCTGAAAAGCAGGGTGCCCTGTGAGGATGCGTCAGGCGGGGAGAGGGGAAAAGCTACATATGGTAATCTAAAACCCTAAACACTGTTTGTGGGGAGGAGGGGGATGGTTATAAGTGGAGTGCTGGATTGATACCATCTAGCTCTTAGATGGCGCTTTTCCTTACTAGACCTCAAAGCTCTTTACAAGGGATGTCAGGGTTGTCGTACCCGTTTTATATATGGGGAAACCGAGGCACAAGACACACATGGTTTGTCCAAGGGGGTGAAAGGGATAGCAGCATAGGTCCCCCATATGCCCCCTAGAGATCTGGGGGACCCCAGCAGCTGGAGTGTGTCTGCATGGATGGAGCAGCAGGTCTGCTGCGCCTCCCCCCTCAACACCACACAGAGCCCTCTGCTGGAATGGGGTTGGCTGTGGTTGTGGGGGCCCAGTGCTGCAGGGTTTGGAACTGATACCCCATTGAAATACATGGGACAGTTCCCCTTGCTGAGAGGGATTGGTTCAGGCTCTCTGCAGACTCAGGCAGCCTTGCTGAGTCAGTTATCCGTGGGGCAGTTCACCCTTCTCAGAGCTAGCTGTATCCGTTACACTCAGGTCAAGTTTTCGGGTGTTTCCTCACAACCGTGAGAGCTAGAAACGTAATTTTTTTTTTAAAATAAAATCCTAGATGCTGCTAAAATCACTTGACCCCAGGAACCAGGGCTCTGGACACATGGTTGCAGTGCTGCGATCTTAATTCTGCACGTGGGTGGTGTGTGGCTGGCTGAAGATACAGCAGATTCTGCTTATTAGCAACCCCTTGGTTGCCAGGAGAAAGTTGCAATTATCCACCAATCCCTGCCACTGCCCTGCTCACAGCCTCCCCACCCGACCCGCAGACCTTTCCCTCCAGTGTAGTCCCTGGACGCAGGCAGGTTTGCAGGGCTGGACCTCGGTACTTTCTGGGGCTGCAGCCTCGCAAACCTGCCCGCAGCTGGGTCCCTTTCTTCCGAGAAAGCCTTCCCATGGCCAATATCCGAATCCCATTAGCATCAAAGTCAATGGGGCGGGCTTGGTTCCCAGCATAACGAAGTCGTTAACCCGATGTTAATATCCGGGTTTGCTGTCAGGCAGAATCTACTGTCCTCAGGATCTCTCACGCTTTCTTCTGTTCTCCCTCCGCAGGGTTTCGTGAAAGATGTGCACGAAGACTCGGTCACGATATCCTTCGAGAACAAGTAAGTATCCGCCGGACGCCCCTGTGCGGTCCTTGGCCTAGCCTCTGTTTGTCCTTGTTCTGAGCTTGGGCGGCTGGGCGAGTCTGGCCTAATTGCTCCCGTAGGGGTGAAATCTGAGAGACCCCTCAGGTGGACGTTTTCAAACAGAGGCCATTATGTTCGCAGCTCCCAATCCTACCTAACTCTGCATCTCCTCTGAAAAAATCGTGGCCTTTGTCAGCTGCTTTCAGTGGCTGCTAACTTCTTAAAATGGTTAGGCCCCACAGCTGAGTCGGTGGCAGACCCGGGGATAGAACCCAGGCGTTCTGGCCTCCCCAGTCCCTTCCCGTGGCTACCCATTGGACCCCCATGCGCCTTCCAGAGTTGGGGCTATGGTCCGGGGTGTCTGACTCCTAGCCCACCAGACCCTGCTGCCACTTCCCCTAAACGGCAGGCTGGAGGTATCAAATCATCTATTAAGATCGTTAGCGGGACCGGTGTGCACTACTTCGGTGCGCCGCTTACGGGGCGAGCTGTTGCTTTCGGTTCCAAGGCCGTGGTGCAAGCGCACGGATTGTAAATTTCAATCCTACGTCGTTCCGTGGCAGGAGGGTCGTTGGCGTGCGACTGTAGGGCCGGTGGGCACGTCACGCAGCCCTGCTGGAGCCGATGCAGAGAGAGATCAGGGTAGAAATGCTGGAGTGCCACAGTCCCTGCTTCAGAGCCATAAATAAAGCTGCTGCACTCAAGGTATCTGACACGGGCCTTGAGGCCCAGCATAACTAGCGGGCTGCCGCTTTTCCAAATTTAGTTCCTGCTGTTCTTTGTGGCATGCGAATGAAACTGACTCACTCTGAATAAGCCAGCCGCCCGCCCCCGGGGATGCCTCTAGATTGGCAGCTGTCACTCTCCCACATGGCAGGATTATGTGGATCGATGCTAGGGCAGAGATCTCAGGGCCGCGTTGGGCTCGGCGCCGTCTGTACAGGTACCGAGCCGCTGCCGGTGGCTGCCCTGTTAAATGTTTCTCCTTCCAACCGGCCGGGTTCCTTCAGTGACGGTAGTGACGTCCTTCAGTGACGGGAGGAAGCAGCGTCTTGTTTGCAAACCTCGGTGCCTGGTGGGAAAGAAAAGGCAGAAGGCCCGATTTTTAAAACCCTGCCCTCTTCGTGCAGGCATATCAGAGCCCTTAAACGCAGCTTGGTAGGTAGCTGAGACTACAGATGGCATGGCAGACAGGCCAACCCACAGAAGCAGCCACCTCTGGGATGTGCCGTCTGTTCAGACAGGGACCCCTCACCCAGCACTGAGATGCGGCCACCTCTGGGGTGGACGGTGGCATTTAACAGCCATGGGGTAGGGCAGGAAGCAACGAATGTTCTCCACCCCAAACTGTGCAGGGGTGGTTGGTGTTTAAACAGTCCGTTTGTTCCGTTTCTGTCTAGTTTGCCTGGCGTGTGGTTCTTTAGCCAGGGACCTGAAATGTTTCTGAACCGGTAGCAGGCTAAATGGGGTTTACATCAACTTACGCCACAAACAAACGGCTTTAAACGCAGTTCCAGGCCCCGGCTGCGCCTCTCAGCCGATGTACAAGTAAAAGGCTCCAGTCCCGCCGCTGCTTCTGAGCGGTGGATTTCTCTCTTTCAGCAGCTGATCCCAGGCAAGCGACCTTTCCACCTTTTAAAGCTTCGAAGCGCTGCCGGTTGGATTGAACCTAGCTGCCCTGGATTGGGCAGGTGCAGGGTTTCCCTTCAGTTTCTGCGCTTGCCTAGCTGATTTCGGGGCATCGTGTTCGCTCTGGGGCTCTATTTCGGATCGACCAGGGAAAATTAGTAATGCTGGAGGACTGCCAGCTAGAGTGGCAGCCGGTGCTTCGGGAGACACACTCCGAGATAGCTCGGCTGTCCATAGTTAGGCTCGGTGGTGTAATTAACCATGGTGGTGTAATTAACCATGCAAATCCCAGTGTAAGTAACCTGCTCACACCTAGATGGTGAGATTACGGCACTGTCGCAGGTTCCTAGAGCTGCACGCTGGCTCCCTCTGCTTCTTGGCTGCGATTCTGTCTAAGCTGGGGGCAGGGGGGAATGAGCCGCGTAGATCCACTGAACGTAGAGGTCACTCCAATCCTCAAATACCTCGCTTGGCTGCGGTGCCCCCATATGGGGTTTCTAGCAGCATTGCTGAGCAGGTGAAATTTCCCTGCCGAGACAGCTGTAGCTTCCCCGCCTCCCAACAGCTGTTCACATCTGCAGGCCTCTGGATTCCCAATCCCAAATACACACACGCGTTGCGCTGACTGGGGGCCCCAACCTGAGTCAAGCCGGGCCCTGGGGTTCAAGCCCTATTGCTTGGAAGTGCAGATGCAACCTCGGGCTGGGAGTCCACCAAAAATATCCCGCACACTGACTTTTTGTCCTGCGGGCAATCAAGTTTGGTGGACAGTCATGCTGCACCACGGACAAAGCGGCTGCGTTTTGGGATGACACTGGGACAGTGTAGATGCTGGAACCCCAGGTGGGAACAGTTCCTAGCTGGGGGGTTACAAATGAAGGTAGACGGCACCAGCCCTGAGGACACAGGGTCAGACTACCGAGAAGCTGAAATGTCTTGTGCCTAAGATACATGGTGGCGTTCAAAGTGTCTGCTTCCTCTCCATCCGAAAGACGCTGACTGAGTCACAAAAAGCCCTGGGCATAAATTAATCATTAAAACAAACAGTGAGGCGAAAATCCCTCTTTAAGCGGAGAACCGAAGCCGCGGAAAGTTAAGCTGGGTTTAGTGGAAGGGAAAGTTTATCCCCACCCGGTGTTCAGTGCGCAAAATCCATCTAGTGGCCGCGTGGCGGTTGTCATATTGCGGTCGCGTCTCAGATTCGCAGACTGGGACCTGCTGTACGAACATAAATCGAAAAGAGCTTAAGATTTATGTAGACGGCAATCCCAGAATTGCCGGGATGAGGGTGGAAAGGCCGGTTTATAAAGCACTGGACTGGCACCTGGGGAGATGAGTTCGTTTCCATCACGGTCATAGACTCTGGGGTCTTCTCCCCGCTTTCCAGAAGGGGGAACAATCCTTTCTTTGTCTACATAGATGGCAAACTCTCCAAGGCAGGGACTGTCTCCGGCTGTGTGGTTGCCCCGGGGCCTCGTGCTGTCTCTTCACCGTGATCAGGAACACACACCCGTCTTGCTGTGTGTCCCGTCCTATTCCCAACCTGCGGTGCCACCTACAGGCGAATCCAATCTCGATCTTGTGTCTCCTAACAGCTGGCAGCCGGAGCGGCAGATCCCCTTCGGTGACGTACGGCTCCCCCCGCCCGCAGACTACAATAAAGAGATTACAGAAGGGGATGAAGTGGAGGTAGGAGGGGTGCTTTTTGGGTGGGGAGGGGTGCCACCATGAGCCCGCTATCCTCACTGGTTTCCCCGCTGACCTATACCCGTCTCTCTAGGTTTATTCCCGAGCCAATGAGCACGAGCCGTGCGGCTGGTGGCTGGCGAGGGTCCGGATGATGAAAGGAGATGTAAGTTTCTGAGGATTACCACCCCCCCCACCCCACCCCCCCGATCACTGGCATCTATCCCAGAATCCTTTGTGCCAGCTCCCGGCGTTTTGTGGGAATTGGTGTCAGGGGCGAGGTTCTAATTAAGATCGGATCTGGTTCAACCAGAAGGGGCAGGCCTGGCTTATGCAGGAAGTAGAGATTAGATGAGCACAGCGGTGCCCTCCAGCCTGAAGATCCGTGAAGGCTCCCTCGTCCCTCTAGGGCAGGGGTGGGCAAACTACGGCCAGCAGACCGGATCTGGCCCACCCGCCATTTTAAGCCAGCCCTCTGGCGCTCCAGCTGGGGAGCAGGGTCAGGGGCCGCTCCACACAGCTCCCAGAAGCAGCGACACTGGTCCCCGCTCCCATTCCTACGTGTAGGGGCAGCCAGGGGGTTCTGCTCTGGATGCTGCCCCTGCCCCAAGCGCCGCCCCCGCAGCTCCCACTGTCCGGGAACTGTGGCCAATGGGATTTGCAGGGGCGGCACCTGCGGATGGGGCAGCGTGCAGAGCTGCCTGGCCATGACTCCACGTAGGAGCCACAGTGGGGATATGGCTGCTACTTCTGGGAGCCACTTGAGGTAAGCGCCTCCTGGAGCCTGCACCCCTGAGCCTCTCCCTGTGCCCCAACCCCCTGCCCCAGCCCTGATTCCCCTCCTGCCCTCCAAACCCCTTGGTCCCAGCCTGGAGCACCCTCCTGCACCCCAAACCTCTCATCCCCAGCCCCACCCCAGAGCCTGTACATCCAACCAGAGCCCTCACCCCCCTGCCCTAGCCCTGATCCCCCTCCCACCCTCCAAACCCCTCGATCCCAGTCCGGAGCACCCTCCTGCACCCCAAACCCCTCATCCCCAGCCCCACCCCAGAGCCTGCACCCCCAGCCAGAGTCTGCACCACAACCCCCTGCCCCAGCCCTGATCCCCCTCTTGCCCCCTGAATCCCTCGGTCCCAGCCCGGAGCACCCTCCTGCACCCCAGAGCCTGCACCCCCAACCAGAGCCCTCACCCCCTCTTGCACCCCAATCCCAATTTTGTGAGCATTCATGGCCTGCCATACAATTTCTATTCCCAGATGTGGCCCTCGGACCAAAAGGTTTGCCCACCCTAGCATAGTCTATAAAAGCAGTATAACCAAGTTGGTCTGTATGAAAGTTTAGTTTGTGCTGACTTGGCTAATGCCTGTTGTAAAACTAGGCAAATCTCTAGATGAGTTGACGTAACCCCTGGAAAACCTCTGCGTACCCCCAGGGGTACATGTACCCCCAGTTGAGAACCCCTGCTCTAGGAGACCCACAATCCTTGGTGCAACCAACTAGATCTTCGTAACCTACTCTGATGTCCGAGCAGGAGTCAGAACCCAGCAGGGGTGACTGGAGCCTAAAAACGGCCCCCTTCCTGACCTCTAATTCCGATGGATCTGAATCAGGTGGGGTTTTTTAATCCCTTAGTGGTCACTGGTCTAATTCTTATCCAGTCCCTCCGTGACTCTTGCTAAGTGCTTGCCTCCATCCTAGCCAGTGGCAGTGAGGTCCACAGGCTAATTCCATCTGAAAACGAAGCACTGAGCATGGTTCCCCCACCCCCACGTCCCCCCGGCTGCATCGGAATGGCTCGGCCCATCTCGGGACGTGCGGTCAGCTCTCTCCTCCCCACCCCAAATTCCTGGCTCTCACCCGATCTCTCCCTCCTCAGTTTTACGTCATTGAATACGCAGCGTGCGACGCCACCTACAACGAAATCGTCACGCTGGAGCGGCTCCGGCCCGTCAACCCCAACAAAGTGGCCACCAAGTCTAGCTTCTTCAAATACACCATCGCTGTGCCGGAGGACCTCAAGGAAGCGTGAGTGAGACGGGGATCCTGGGGGGCAGCTACGGGGCCTTGGACAACAGAAAAGCTGCTAGCTTGGCTTTTCCTCCACGGGGAAGGAGCCAGCGACCGGGGCTGTGGTCTGCACAGTCTCTAGCGTGAGGTAGAGCAGCCCAGAGGCCCCTCTAACTTGGGGCTTGTCTGGGTGGGGAAATAGACCGGCATTATTCTACTGCAGTTATGCCCGGGAATAAGCTATACTGGGCCCTGGGAGGAGGCACGTTCCACACCCCCTACCGATCTGCCCCCGACGCAGCAGCTGGGAGCCAGGTCTCCCATCTGGCAATCCAGGGCGCCCGCTACTTTCTTAGAACCAGTCCCCTAATCCAGTTCTGGACCCTGGCGGTCTGGGTTCTATTCCCGGCTTTGCCACAGACTGGACAGATCATTTTGGGGGGTGTCCCGCTGCCCCCGGTCCCCGCTCCGCTCACCCGTCCCCTCTCCGCTCAGGTGCTCCAACGAAAACGTGCATAAAGAATTCAAGAAGGCGGTGGGGGCAAACTGCATCTTCCTGAGCGTCGCCAACAGCGAGCTCTTCATCCTGGTGAGCGAGGCATCGGGGGATAGCGGGGTGAGGGGGGTGGGGGCTCGTCGGAGATCGGCCGCAGCGGGGTGAACCCGCTGCTCCGGGCTGGTTTCGAGGATCCTCTTTCCAGCGGCCCGGATGGCTTGTCTTGCCCACGCCAGGGACCCCCGGTTGGGGGGAGGGGTTCTCCTCGGTCCTGCTGCGACCATCTGGACAGGTCTCGCCTAGTCACTGCGGCTCCTGTAATCAGGGCTGGCTAGCCGCCCGAGATTCCTGCTGTCCTGGTAGTTCTGGAGGGCGGTGGGGGGCAGTCTGCCCGATCTCTGACCCCGCCCGTCTTCCGCCCCCCTTCCCAGTCGACGAACGAATCCACGGTAAAGCGGGCGTCGCTGCTGGGCGACATGCACCTGCGTAGCATCCGCACCAAGCTCATGCTGATGTCGCGGAACGAGGAAGCCAACAAGCACCTAGAGGTGAGGAACCCGGGCGGCGGCCCTCACGCGCTGGGGGGTGGGCGCCGTGGGCCAGTGGGCCTCTGGCTTTCTCCCCACCCGGGCGGGCGCTGGGGGTGGGGAATAGGTGGCTGTACAGGGCCCGCCTAGGGCTTCCCCGTTGACACTGGGTTGGATTGCCCGGCCGGTCACCTGACCTGACTCCATGGGGGCGGGGGGGAGTCACGGGACACCGGAGCCAGGGGTCGGCGCTCCCCCCGGCTGCTCCGTTGACTCCCCGCTCTGCGTCCCAGCGCTCTTTCTCTCCCCAGACGAGTAAGCAGCTGGCCTCGGCGTTCCAGGAGGAGTTCACCGTCCGCGAAGACCTGATGGGGCTGGCCATCGGCACCCACGGCGCCAACATCCAGCAGGCCAGGAAGGTGCCAGGCGTCACTGCCATCGAGCTGGACGAGGAGACCTGCACCTTCCGCATCTACGGGGAGGTGAGGGCCGGGCGGGGGCTGGGAGCCAGGACTCCTGGGTTCTCCCCCCAGCTCCAGGACACTGACTTGACCGTTGTCTCCTCCCCACAGACTCCCGAGGCGTGCAAGCAGGCCCGGAGCTACCTGGAGTTCTCTGAAGACTCGGTTCAAGTCCCGAGAAACCTGGTCGGTAGGTGTCACGAGTGCGACCGTGCTCTGTCGTGACCCTCCGGGGGCCCGGCGTTCCTGGGGCATCCCCCGGAGAACAGGGGTGACTTTCCTCGTGATGGGGACCCGGACACACAACCACGGCCCCACCTCTGCACCGCGTTGGAGCGGGCGCCTCAGAGGGAAGTGGGCTCCGAGTGAGAGTGACCACGTGTGCCCCAACCGGTGGAGGGCACCCGATGTCCGTTGGAGTCCGGGGGCCCCCCCTGCGGTCACCAACACAACATCCCATAAAGGCTCGAACGAAAACCTGGTGTCACACCGGTGGGCGGAGCACCCGGGGGGAGTTGTGTACATGCTAAAAATGACGTTCTCTGGGTCTGTCGTTAAACAGGTCGATCGGAAGTCGGGGGTCTGGGAAAATCCCTTCCACCGGGGAGTGGGGGGCACTTGTGGGTGTGTGTCACCCTGGGAGGTGGTTAGCTCAGGTCAAAGTGCGGGACCCTGTCGCTCTGTGGGGCTCACCTCTCCGCTCACCCCGCCAGGCAAAGTGATCGGGAAGAACGGCAAAGTGATCCAAGAGATCGTGGACAAGTCGGGGGTCGTGCGGGTGCGGGTGGAAGGGGACAACGACAAGAAAAACCCCCGAGAGGAGGTAAGCGGGGGCGGATCGGAGTGGGGGGTGGCCGGCGGTGGCGTGGGGGGGGACGGCCGTGCCGTGATCGGGTCTCCTCTCGCCTAGGGAATGGTCCCCTTCATCTTCGTCGGGACGCGGGAGAATATCAGCAATGCGCAGGCGCTCCTGGAATATCACCTCGCTTACCTGCAGGTAAATCCGGCGCTGCCGAGAACGGGCCGAGGAACCGGGTCGCTCCGCGGGGAGGGCACCCGCCTGAGAATCGGCCAGGGACCCCCGTATTGGGGCGCGTGTTGCGAGCGGGGTCAATGTGGGTGTCGCGCGTGTGTGACCGTTAATCTGGTCCCTGGCTTCTTTGCATGGGTGCATTTGCTAATTCGTTCCCCCTTGCAGTGCAGTCACTACTTGGTTCCCCCCCCGCCAGCCCTTTATATGTGCAGCCATCAATTGGTCCCCTGCCTTGCAGCTGCATGGGTGCTGTCACTAATTGGTTCCCCCTTGCAGTGCAGTCACTAATTGGTGTGTCAACCCCCCCCCCACCAGCCCTTTATAGGTGCAGCCATTAATTGGTCCCCTGCCCCAAGGCTGCATGGGTGCAGTTGTTAATTGGCCCCCTCGCTTGCAGTGCCGTCACTAACTGGTTCCCCCCGCCAGCCCTGCATGGACGCTACAGCTGATTGGTTCCCCTTCTCACCCCGTCCCCAGGAGGTGGAGCAGCTGCGTCTGGAGCGGCTGCAGATTGACGAGCAGCTGCGGCAGATCGGCATGGGCTTCCGCCCCCTCTCCAGCCGGGCCGACAAGGAGCGGGGCGGCTACGCCACGGACGACAGCACCTCCTCCTCCCTCCACGGCACGCGGACGTACGGGGGCAGCTACGGAGGGCGAGGCCGCGGGCGCCGGGGGCCCAACTCCGGCTACGGTAACCTGCCCCCCGGCGCCTTGGCCAAACTCTCCCCTTTTTTGCGGCGGGGGCGGGTTGCTGGATGGGCCACACCCCAGAGGTGGCTGCATTTCAGCAAGACTGTACAGCGCTTGTGTGTCCTGCCCCTCCTAAAGCTTTGGGGATCCCCCCCCATAGTGGGGACTGTCCCCAACAACAGCAGCTCACGCGTGTCCCCCCCCCCCCCCCCCCCGCTCTGTCCTGCCAGGTACGAACTCCGACCTGTCCAACGCCTCGGAGACCGAGTCGGAGAAGAGAGACGATGGCGAGCGAGACCCGCGCCCCGAGGACAGCCGGAGGCGCCCGGGAGTGGGGCGAGGGCGGGGTCCCAACCCGGCACCCCGAGGGGCGGGAGGCAGCAAGTACAACAGCTCCTCCATCAGTTCAGGTGACTGGCTGTGGCTGTTAAAGAGCGGCTGCGCCCCGCCCCAGAGGTGGCTGCATCTCAGGGCCGGGCGAGGGGTCCCTGTATAACCAGCGGCTGCGCCCCGCCCCAGAGGTGGCTGCATCTCAGGGCCGGGCGAGGGGTCCCTGTGTAACCAGCTGCTGCGCCCCGCCCCAGAGGTGGCTGCATCTCAGGGCCGGGCGAGGGGTCCCTGTATAACCAGCTGCTGCGCCTTGCCCCAGAGGTGGCTGCATCTCAGGGCCGGGCGAGGGGTCCCTATATAACCAGCTGCTGCGCCTTGCCCCAGAGGTGGCTGCATCTCAGGGCCGGGCGAGGGGTCCCTGTGTAACCAGCTGCTGCGCCTTGCCCCAGAGGTGGCTGCATCTCGGGGCCGGGCGAGGGGTCCCTGTGTAACCAGCTGCTGCGCCTTGCCCCAGAGGTGGCTGCATCTCAGGGCCGGGCGAGGGGTCCCTGTGTAACCAGCTGCTGTGCCTTGCCCCAGAGGTGGCTGCATCTCAGGGCTGGGCGAGGGGTCCCTGTGTAACCAGCTGCTGCGCCCCGTCCCAGAGGTGGCTGCATCTCAGGGCCGGGCGAGGGGTCCCTGTATAACCAGCTGCTGCGCCTTGCCCCAGAGGTGGCTGCATCTCAGGGCCGGGCAAGGGGTCCCTGTATAACCAGCTGCTGCGCCCCGCCCCAGAGCTGGCTGCATCTCAGTGGCATATAAACAGATGCCATGTTCCAGCATCCTGACTCAGAATGAAGGGGGGTGGGGCTGGGATCCCGGACTCCTGGGTTCTCTGTGCCCGCTCGGTGCTGACGTCCTCTCTCCCCGCAGTGCTCAAGGACCCGGACAGCAACCCCTACAGCCTGCTGGACAACACGGAGACCGACCAGACGGCCGACACCGACGCCAGCGAGTCGCAGCCCGTCAGCAGCCGCCGACGCCGTTCCCGACGCCGCCGCACGGACGACGACGCCACCGTGATGGACGGCGCGGCCGAGTCCGACAGCATGTCCGTCAACGAGAACGGCGTGGGTGAGCGGGGGCGGGGAGCCAGGACGCCTGGGTTCTCTCCCCGGGTGGGGGGGCGGCGCGGGGAGCCCGGGACGCCTGGGTTCATCCCCGTCTCTGCTCCCTGCTTTCCCAGAGGACGAATCGAAGCCTCAGAGACGCAACCGGAGCCGCCGGCGCCGTAACCGCGGTAACCGCATGGACGGCTCCATCAGCCGGGACCGGCAGCCAGGTACGGGGGTACGGCGGGGGGCTCGCGAGGGTCTGAATGCCACTGGGGGGGCAGGAGCAGCGCTGGGAACCCTTCCTGCGCCGGGTGCTGCCAGCGGGGCCCCATTTGCGGGCCGGATCGGGGGCGTGGCCAGAACTCCCAGCCTCCTGGGGATCCACGCACGCGTTAGCGCAGCCCTGAGGCTGCTCCGGTTTAGCCCGGCGGGCAGTGTAACCCCCGGCGGGCTCCTGGGACCCGGCCCCGCCCCCCGTTGGCGTTCTGTCCCGGCCGTGCTCGCGTCGCGGGGGGTGGGGCCGGCAGCCGTCCGAAACCCAGCGCCCGCTCCCTCCTCCCCAGTGACCGTGGCTGATTACATCTCCCGGGCCGACTCCCAGAGCCGCCAGCGGGCCCCGCAGAAGGAGCCCCGGGAAAAATCCACCGAAGACGACACACCGAGACAAAAGGTAGGGGCGGAGCCGGCTGGGGGGGGCGGAGCCGGCAGCAGGCGGAGCCTGTCTGGCTGAGGGTGGGGCTTATTCCAAGCCCCTCCTGAGACCACCTCCCTCCCCCTGCAGGCAGAGCCAGCCGGCAAGGTGGCCAACGGGCCGTCGGAGAATGGCGAGGAGCCGGCCGCCATGGTGAACGGGCTGTCGTAAGCGCCGTGCCGGGAGAGCCGCGCCCGCCGCTTCCTCCCCCACCGACCCCCGTCCGCCCTGCTTGCGTCATCGTTAAACACACACCCACCGAGCTCTCGCTAACGAACCATTTATTCAAGGATCAATAACGCCTCTCGTGCTTGTCGGAAGCTTGCCAAAGATAGCCAAGCTCGTTCGGCTCCAACCAATCAAGAGACAGGAAACCGTATTTTCTTGCCGGGGGGGGGCAAGGGCGCGGCCCCCCCCAACCCCTCCTCCGGGCAAGGGGCCTTGACAGTAAAAATTAATTCTCTCTTAATTGTGTGTCCGTTTTTGACGACTCCCTTCGAGCCAGGAAAGGGAAACCGGCCGCGGGTCGAAACCGGAGCGGGGATTTTTTTGTGCCTTCTGAGCGCGCGTCGCTTCCCTTCCTTTTTCGTTCGGTTCCTCCTCCTCCCCCCCCCCCCCCGCCTAGGTCGCTTGGGCAACGATTTCGGCGGGGGGGGCGGTGCCCGAGGTTGTGCCGTTTATCCCCCCCCTCCTTAAAACAAACAAACCGGAAGGTACCACGGGTGCGGAGCGAATTTTTGTTTCCAGGCAATACAGAAACAGGAGGTATTTTCTTTTTTTCCCCGTACGCTGTGGCAAACGGGGGGGGGGGAGACGGTAGAGCCGGCCCCCGCCCCCAGTGTCGCATGGCCGGGGGGGGCACGGGGGGGGCAAAATCGAGCTGTGACGGTTGAGACTATTTATTTTTCACTGTACAGTATTTAAAAGAGAATAAAGAACCAAACTCGTAAGCAACAGCTGCTGTGTCTTCCCCTCCCTCCCCCTGGAAATGTGGCCAGGGGGGCAGAAAATCATCCCCCCCCCCATAAACCTCCTGGCCCCCCGAGATTGTCAATAAAGCCACCGAAAAGAACCGACGTCGGCTCCGCGCCCTTCACTCGCTGCGTGAGGGTGGGCGGGAACCCCGGGGGGGGGGGTCTAGTCACGCCCTAGTTGGTGTGCCCCCCCCACTGTTAACCACCTCCCCCCCCCCCCCGTTCAGCCTCGTTGGCTGGTTCAATTGGCCGGGGCGGGTGGGTTTTCTGGCCGGTGGGAGAAGCTGCTGGTTCCCCGCAGTTGGGGAGCTGGTGGACCCACCCCTGCCGGCCTGGGGGGGGCAGGTATCAGAGGACAAGCTCAGCAACAGCCCAGGGGGGCCTAGTGTGTTCCTGCGGGGGCAGGATTCCTGGTTTCTTCCCCCCTGCCCCCCCAAGCAGGCGGGCGGGGGGGGCAGAAGGCCTGAGAGAACAGGAGTGGGTGTAATTCTGAGGAGTGGCCACAGGGGGGAGACGTCGTATTAGGCAGGGGGCAGGGAGGGAACAATCATGTCGGAGCTGGGGGGGCTATACCGCCCCCCGTTAGTCACGGGGAGGGGCTAGTCCTTAGAGGGGATAAAGCTAGGAGCCAGGACTCCTGGGTTCTCTCCCCAGCTTGGGGAGGGGAGCGGGGCCCCATGGGTTGCAGAGGGGGGGGGCTGAGAGCCTGGACTCCTGGGTTCTCTCCCTGATTCTGGGAGGGGAGTGGGGGTAGGTGGGTTAGAGCAGGGGGGGCTGAGAGCCTGGACTCCTGGGTTCTCTCCCTGGTTCTGGGAGGGGAGTGGGGGTAGGTGGGTTAGAGCAGGGGGGGCTGGGAGCCAGGACTCCTGGGTTCTCTCCCTGGTTCTGCGAGGGGAGTGGGGTCTGATGGGTTAGAGCAGGGGGGGCTGGGAGCCAGGACTCCTGGGTTCTCTCCCTGACTCTGGGAGGGGAGTGGGGGCCAGGATATCTGTGTGGGGAGGAGCCAGGTGGTGGGGGGCGGGGCTAGCCTGCTGGCCCAGCTGTGGGCTGAGCCCCCCGGGGGCGGGGCCCCGGCTCCTGGCAGGGAGGCTCCACCCTCCGGTGGGCGGGGCCCCGGCTGGGCTATATCTTGCTCCCCAGGGCGTCCGGGCGCAGACGGGGCCGGGCATGGCCGAGGGGCAGGGTGCGGCGGGGGCCCCCCTGGACAAGGTGAAGCGCCCCATGAACGCCTTCATGGTGTGGTCCAGCGGGCAGCGCCGGCGCCTGGCGCAGGAGCACCCCAAAATGCACAACTCGGAGATCTCCAAGCGCCTGGGGGCCGCCTGGCGCCGGCTGGGCGAGGCCGAGAAACGCCCCTTCGTGGAGGAAGCCAAGCGCCTCCGCGCCCGCCACCTGCGGGACTATCCCGACTACAAGTACCGGCCCCGCCGCAAGGGCCGGGCCCCTGCCAAGGAGCCGCCGGGGGGCCACCCGCCGCCCCCCCAGCCGCCCCGCCCGGCCCTGGGGCTACGGCGAGCCCCTGGGCTACCAGCCGCCCCGCTACCCGCCGGGCCAGGCCAGCGCCGGCTATGGGAACGCGGCCGGAGGGTACAGGTGGGTCCCGCCCGCGCCTCCTGTCCCCCATCCCCTCAGGCGAACAGGGGACCCCCAACTGTGCCCCCTTACGGGGGAAATTAGCAAGGGCGGAGGGGGGGCTGGTATGTTCCCTCTTTCCCCCAGCAGGGATGGTTGAAATGAGGGGGTCTGCATATGACCATCCCCGGAGGCGCCCGCGTCTGGGCGAGGGGTCCCCGAATAACCAGCCACCCCACCCCAGAGGTGGCTGCATCGCAGCGGGGGAACCAGGTTTGGGGGCTGGTTGGGACCACAGGGGCCAGCTGCTGAGTGATGCCCAGGGCATGACAGGGCACCAGCTGCTTGGTATGTGAACCCAGGAGTCCGGGCTCCCAGCCCCCCTGCTCTGACCCACCAGCCCCCACTCCCCTCCCAGAGCCGGGGAGAGAACCCAGGAGTCCGGGCTCCCAGCCCCCCCCTGGCTCTAACCCATAAGCGCTGATTCCCCTCCTAGAGCCAGGGAGAGAACCCAGGAGTCCTGGCCCCCACTCGGCTCCCAGAGCCGGGAAGGAACCCAGGAGTCCTGGCTCCCCCGTGTGCCAGGATATTACCACCCCCGCCCGGGGCCCTAGATCTTTGGGTCCCGGCCAGGGGTGGGGTGGGGCTGGCTGCCAGGCAGCACCCGCCCTGCGGCTGGCATCGGCTGTGCCCTGAGCGAAGGGTCATGACCCGGCCAGGCCTCGTCCAATCCATGGCCTGGCTCTGCACCGCGGGGGAGGGCGGGGGCGTGTGTGTGCGCGATCCAGGGCCCATGGGAGGGGAAACTGAGGCACAAGTGGAAGAAGCCAGGAATCCTGACTCCCAGCATCCTCTGCTCTAACGGCGACATTGCCCACTAAAGGAGAAGGGGAGTCAGGACTCCGGGGTTCTCCGGAGGGGGAGCGAGGGCTAGTGCTCAGAGCAGGCAGGGTGCCAGGACGCCTGGGTTCCGTCCCCGGCCGCGGGAGGGGAGGGCAGGTCGGGGCAGGCCACGGGGGAACCGCTCACGCCCAGAACCGGATTAACAGGCCACCTGAGGAATGCGGCCCGGGCTCACCCAGCCCTGGGGGGGCGGGAGACTCTTCCTGCAGCTGCGGGGGCAGGGCTGGCACCCCCCCCCCCCCGCATGACATGGCCCAGAGCTGGGAGAGAACCCAGGCGTCCGGGCTCCCAGCCCTCACGGTGGGGGCTGGTGGGTCAGAGCAGGGTGGGCTGGGACCCAGGACTCCTCTGGGTTCTCTCCCCGGCTCTGGGAGGGGAGGGGGGCCTGGGAGCCCGGACTCCTGGGTTCTCTCCCCAGCTCTGGGCAGGGAGCAGGGGGTGGTGGGTCAGAGCCGGGGGGCTGGGAGCCAGGACTCCTGGGTTCTCTCCCCAGCTCTGGGAGGGGAGCAGGGACTGGGAGCCCGGACTCCTGGGTTCTCTCATTCTGAAACTGTAATTATCCGGCTCGTTAACCCCTCTTCTCCCCCACCCCCCGCAGCGGCCTGTCCTATGGCCCCCCGGCCCCGACGCCCTACAAGCAAGAGCCCGCGCCCCACCCCGGGGTGCTGCCGGCCGACTTCCGCGACATGATGGCCGCCTACGGCCTGCAGGCCTGCGATGTGGGCGAGGGCTTCCCGCAGCTGCCCTACGAGCCCCCCGGGCCGGCGCCACTGACGCCTCTCTAGCCCGCGGGGGGCCGGGACCGAGGGGGGGGGGGCAGCTTTTTATACGGAAAGATGGAAAAAGTGGAGGAGGAACAAAGTTTTGGGGGGACTCTGGGGGGTGACCCAGTGACTCCAACCTAAGCAGGGGGGGCAGGGTGGAGGCTCTCTTCCCCCCCCATCTCCCCCCCACACACACCCTCTGTTAACTCTTTGCTCGCTTCTCCCACCCCCTAACAAATCAAGTCCCCGGGCACTGGCACCAGAAAGGGGGGCGGCAGTAGGGGGCTGAAAGAGGGGGAGCGTGGGGCAGGGACAGCCCAGAGAAGTGGGGGGGGGGTGCAAGCGCTGGGGGGCTCTCTCTCAAGGCAGGGTGTCAACATATTTTGTAAAGAGAATAAACCTGGTTCCTGGACACGCCCCCAACCCCGGAGCATTACTGGGGGGGGGCGGGGGGGGCAAAGGAGACATTCAGGGGGGCAGGAAACAGATTGACACCTCCCCCCCACAGGGTTTGACCCCCCCCGAGAGCAAGAAAAACTTAAAGGAGGAAATGAAAATGCCCCCCACTCCTGCCCCGCAGCCCCCTGCCACCCCAGCCCTGCCCCCCCCAGCTCCACCAGTGCCCCCAGCAGCCCCCTGCCAGCCCAGCCCTGCCGGTGCCCCCCCACTCCCGACCCGCAGCCCCCTGCCAGGCCAGCCCTGCCCCCCCCCAGCCCCCTGCCAGCCCAGCCCTGCCGGTGCCCCCCACTCCCGACCCGCAGCCCCCTGCCAGCCCAGCCCTGCCCCCCCCAGCGCCTCCCACTCACGACACGCAGCCCCCTGCCAGGCCAGCCCTGCCCCCCCCAGCCCCACCGGTGCCCCCCACTCCTGCCCCGCAGCCCCCTGCCAGCCCAGCCCTGCCGGTGCCCCCCACTCCCGACCCGCAGCCCCCTGCCAGCCCAGCCCTGCTCCCCCAGCTCCACCAGTGCCCCCCGCAGCCCCTGCCAGGCCAGCCCTGCCCCCCCCAACCCCACCGGTGCCCCCCACTCCTGGCCTCACAGCCCCCTGCCAGGACAGCCCTGCCCCCCCAGCTCCACCAGCGCCCCCCACTCCCAACCCGCAGCCCCCTGCCAGGCCAGCCCTGTCCCCCCGCAAGCTCCGCCGGTGCCCCCCACTTCTGACCCGCAGCCCCCTACTAGCCCAGCCCTGCCGGTGCCCATCACTCCCGACCCGCAGCCCCCTGCCAGCCCAGCCCTGCCCCCCCCCCACTCCCAACCTGCAGCCCCCTCGGGTCCCAGCTCCTCCGAGAGGAGCTAAAGAGTTAACCCCGTGTGTGCCAGGGAATGGGGGGGGGTGGGAGGGGATGGCGCCGTTGCCCCAGTAACGGTCTTCTCTCCCAGCTACAACACCCAGGCCTGCCCTGTCACCCCACCCAGTTGCCACGGTAACCAGGGAAGGGCCCCGGGCCCCTGCCTGTTCTGACAAGAAGGGGTGAATCACCCAGGGAAACCTGCGGGGGGGGGGGGGGCAGCAGGAGGGGGAGCCCAGGGCTCAGCCCCCCACCCCCCTCCCAGAGCCGGGGAGAGAACCCAGGAGTCCTGGCTCCCAGCCCCAGGCAGGGACCCCGGCTCCGTGCCCGGTTCGGCTTTGCCCTGCCCACACTTGGGGATCCCAGCGCCGGGGGCGGGGGGGGGGCAGGGAAGCAGAAAGGTGGTGACTAATTGGCACGATTAGCACCGAGCTCGTTAGGTGCAAGGGGGGGCAGGGGAGAAGGGGTTGGGGGTTTCCATGCCTGCCCCTCCCTCCATTCCAATTCCACCCTCTGTCCTTCCCTGCCCCTGCAGCAGGGAGTCCCAGAGATCCCCCCCATATGGGCAAAGCCAGGAGCTCATGGCAAATCAGTGTTTAATTACTTCACCGGCCGGGTGGGGGGGTAGAGACCTGCCCTCCCCCCCACAGCTCCCCCCACCCTGCCAGAGCCCAGCTGGGGAGATGGGGGTTAGTCTGGGCTGAGGGAGGGCAGGGCTGAGTGGGTTCCCTTGACCCGCACCTCGATACAGCTCAGATGGCAGTGGGGGGGCCGTGGTCAGAGTTGGGGGGTCCGTCCCCCCCCCTATTCCCGCTTCTTCCTGGCCTCCACGCCGGCCGGCACCTGCCAATAATACAGCAGCTGGCCCGCGATGACGCCGTTGCAGAGGGAGGAGACCACGTAGGTCAGAGCCATCAGGGGGTCGCCCGTCTCCTGGAGGGGGACAAACGGACAGGGGTGAGGGGGGGCGGGGAATGGGGCGGGGGCCTGTCCCCTCTGGGGGGCGCTGGCTCCCACTGGCGCCCGGGCAGGGACTGGCTGGCTCAGGGGGCGGGGAATGGGGCACGGGGCCTGTCCCCTCTAGGGATCCCCTCTGCCCAGGAGCATGCCCAGAGGGATAGTGGGCGGGAAAGCCCCCCCCATGCCCCCCGACCCCAAAGCTCATACCCCCCCCGGGGGGGGCGGTACCTGTACGGAGGTGAAGATCCGGGCCAGCGAGCCGCCGAAGAGGAGGAAGACGGTGACGGCCGACAGCTGCCCCGTGTGCCCATTGCGGTAGTTGGTGGCCGCTTGTAGTAGCTGGGGGGGGAGGAGACGAGACCCCCCCAGATCAGCAGCTTGGACGGATTTGCCCCCCCACCCCCACCGTGAGCCCCCTCCGCCAAGCCGCTTGTAGGCCGGGAGTAGCCAAGCCCCACGGCCACCCACCTTCGGCGGAGGTAAGGGGCTGGTTTGACACCCTCGACGGAATAAGTCCTGCTGGGGGGGCAGCTCCCCCGAAACACACAGCCCCCCACCACTAGTGTGACCCCTGAGCCAAAGTCCTCTGCATGCAGGCTCAGATGGGAGCCGGCGCCCTCTAGAGGGGACAGGCCCCTGCCCCATTCCCCGCCCCCCCGAGCCAGCCAGTCCCTGCCCTGGGGCCGGGTGGGAGCCGGCGCCCCCGAGAGGGGACAGGCCCCTGCCCCATTCCCCGCCCCCCTGAGCCAGCCAGTCCCCCCTGGGGCCGGGTGGGAGCCGGCATCCCCGAGAGGGGACAGGCCCCTGCCCCATTCCCCGCCCCCCTGACCCCGCCAGTCCCCCCTGGGGCCGGAGGGGAGCCGGCGCCCTCTAGAGGGGACAGGCCCCTGCCCCATTCCCCGCCCCCCTGACCCCGCCAGTCCCCCCTGGGGCCGGAGGGGAGCCGGCGCCCTCTAGAGGGGACAGGCCCCTGCCCCATTCCCCGCCCCCCTGACCCCGCCAGTCCCCCCTGGGGCCGGAGGGGAGCCGGCGCCCTCTAGAGGGGACAGGCCCCTGCCCCATTCCCCGCCCCCCTGACCCCGCCAGTCCCCCCTGGGGCCGGAGGGGAGCCGGCGCCCCCGAGAGGGGGCAGGCCCCTTACCCGGCTGATGATGATGGCGGGCACATTGGTGGCTTGCAGGAGGGTGACCATGGCCTGGGGGGTGAGGGGGGAGAGCAACAGGCAGAGCAGAGCGAAATACAGCACCAGGAAGGAGATACCTGTGGGGGGGGGGGAGACAGGAGAGGGTTAAACCCCCCCACGCAGGGATCCCCCCCCCTCCAACCCACACCCTGTGCGGGGGGCTGCGTCCCACTCACCCTGCGCGGTGCGTCCCCCGAAGTGCTGGGTCAGGAAGCCGATGGTGACCGTTTGGAGCATGAGGAAGAGCGCCTCGCCCCAAGCGCTGCGAGGGGGGAGAAAACAGGGGGTCCGGCCCGCCCTAAAAACCCTGCCCCCCGACCAGCCAGCCCCCTGCCCTGGGGCCGGGAGGGAGCCAGCACCCCCGAAGGGGAAAGGCCGTCTGGTAGAGCACCCCCACTTAGAACCCCAGAGCCGGGGAGAGAACCCAGGAGTCCTGGCTCCCAGCTCCCCCCAGCTCTATCCCCACCAGCCCCCACCCCCCTCCCAGAGCCGGGGACAAGACCCAGGAGTCCTGGCCCCCAGCCCCCCGTGCTCTAACCCACCAGCCCCCACTCCCCGAGCCGGGGAGAGAACCCAGGAGTCCTGGCTCCCAGCCCCGCCGGCTCTAACCCCACCAGCCCCAACTCGCCTCCCAGAGCCGGGAAGAGAACCCAGGAGTCCTGGCCCCCAGCCCCCCGTGCTCTAACCCACCAGCCCCCACTCCCCGAGCCGGGGAGAGAACCCAGGAGTCCTGGCTCCCAGCCCCGCCGGTTCTAACCCCACGAGCCCCAACTCGCCTCCCAAAGCCGGGAAGAGAACCCAGGAGTCCTGGCCCCCAGCCCCCCGTGCTCTAACCCACCAGCCCCCACTCCCCTCCCAGAGCCGGGGACAAGACCCAGGAGTCCTGGCTCCCAGCCCCGCCGGCTCTAACCCCACGAGCCCCAACTCGCCTCCCAGAGCCGGGAAGAGAACCCAGGAGTCCTGGCCCCCAGCCCCACCGGCTCTAACCCACTAGCCCACGCTCCTCTCCCCGAGCTGGGGAGAGAACCCAGGAGTCCAGTCTCCTGGCCCCCACTGCTCTGACCCACCAGTCCCCACTCCCCTCCCAGAGCCGGGGAGAGAACCCAGGAGTCCTGGCTCCCAGCTCCCCCCAGCTCTAACCCCACCAGCCCCCACCCCCCTCCCAGAGCTGGGGACAAGACCCAGGAGTCCCGGCTCCCAGCCCAGCCGGCTCTAACCCCACGAGCCCCAACTCGCCTCCCAGAGCCGGGAAGAGAACCCAGGAGTCCTGGCCCCCAGCCCCACCGGCTCTAACCCACTAGCCCACGCTCCTCTCCCCGAGCTGGGGAGAGAACCCAGGAGTCCAGTCTCCTGGCCCCCACTGCTCTGACCCACCAGCCCCCACTCCCCTCCCAGAGCCGGGGAGAGAACCCAGGAGTCCTGGCTCCCAGCTCCCCCCAGCTCTAACCCCACCAGCCCCCACCCCCCTCCCAGAGCCGGGGACAAGACCCAGGAGTCCTGGCTCCCAGCCCAGCCGGCTCTAACCCCACCAGCCCCAACTCGCCTCCCAGAGCCGGGAAGAGAACCCAGGAGTCCTGGCCCCCAGCCCCCCGTGCTCTAACCCACCAGTCCCCACTCCCCTCCCAGAGCCGGGGAGAGAACCCAGGAGTCCTGGCTCCCAGCAGGGCTCTCCCACCCCAGGGCTGACCTGGCCTGACCCCGCAGGGGCCGGGCCGGGCGGGGCTCACGGGGCCGGGGCTCCCCCTGGTGGCGAGGGGGGGCAGGCGCAGCCTCACCTGAAGGGGAAGCCGTTGGCCACGCTGTAGACCATGGTGCCCGTGAGGGCCAGCAGCTCCAGCAGGATTGAGTGGAAACTGAGCCCCATGGCGCTCTTCGCCCCCAGGATCTTAAACACCTGGGGCAGCTTCACTGCAGGGAGGCGGGGCGCACGTCAGGGCTGGGGGGCAGCCCCCCATCGGCACGGAACGGAGGGGCCTCTCGTCATCCTGCCCATGGGGGTCAGATAGGAGCCAGAGCCCCCTAGAGGGGACAGGCCCCTGACCTACTCCCCACCCCCCTGAGCCAGCCAGTCCCCACCCTGGGGCCGGATGGGAGCCGGTGCAGGCCCAGTGCCCCATTCCCCGCCCCCCATGAGCCAGCCAGTCCCCACCCTGGGGCCGGATGGGAGCCGGCGCCCCCCCGAGGGGACAGGCCCCTGCCCCATTCCCCACCCAGACAGGGAGCGGGGGATGCAAGGAGCCGGATGCGTACCCATCAGCGACCCCGCAACGATGGCGATTCCCAGCCCTTTGCTGACCAGGATCTTCAGGCAGGGAACTGGAGGAGGGAAGGAAAGGGAGAGGGAGAAGGGGGGGGCAGGGGGGGTCAATACCAATGGGGCAGCAGCACGTCCCGTCCCGCCCCCCAACCCCCTCACATCCTGGGTTCCCAGGGCTGGTGCTTCACTGGCCCCCGACCCTAAGGCCTCTTTGGGTGTCCTTAGCATCCTGCCCCCTTTGCCCTTCCCCAGCAGCCCCAATCGGCCCCCCCCGCTCCGGCATCTGCGGCCCCTCTGGATATCTCAGGTACCCCGACCCCAGTGACCGGGGCCCCATGCTGATCCTATTGGTCCCCGTCCCTCATTCCTCTGACTGCCCCCCCACGGGCCAGTCTCCCCCCAACGTCGTGTGTTTCTCTGAGCATCCCTGCTCCCCCCACCACTCCCCGGCCCTCAGCGTTATGGCCCCCCCGAGCCCTCTGGGTGTTCCTGGATCCCTGCGCGCTGGGCTCCCCCCGGCTCCCCAGCCCCACCGTGGGCCCCCAGCCCCCCTGCTCGCCCCCTTCCCTCCCGGCCTCGGCCCTCTGGGTGTGCCTGGCTCCCTCCCTCTCAATTCCCCCCTTGGCCCCCATGGTAGCTCCTGCCCCGCCCCACTGACCCACTGCGCCCCACCCAACCCCCACTGCTCCCCCAGGCCTCCTGACCCCCACTGCTCCCCACCCTTCCCCATTCCCCCCATTAGCCCCCGCCCCACCATCCTTGCCCCCAGCCCCACTGACTCCCACCCAACCCCCACCGCTCCCCCTTCCCCCTGCCCCCCCTTGACTCCCACTCAACCCCCACTGCTCCTCCCACCCCCCACCGACCCCCACCGCTCCCCCAGGCCCCCCACCCTTCCCCATTCGCCCCTGCCCCACCGTCCTTGCCCCCAGCCCCACTGACTCCCACCCAACCCCCACCGCTCCCCCTTCCCCCATTCCCCCTTCCCCCCCTTGACTCCCACCCAACCCCCACTGCTCCTCCCACCCCCCACCAACCCCCACCGCTCCCCCAGGCCCCCCACCCTTCCCCATTAGCCCCTGCCCCACCGTCCTTGCCCCCAGCCCCACTGACTCCCACCCAATCCCCACTGCTCCCCCTTCCCCCATTCCCCCCTTCCCCCTGCCCCCCTTGACTCCCACCCAACCCCCACTGCTCCCCCTGACCCCAACCCAACCCCCACCACTCCTCCCACCCCCCACCGACCCCCACTGCTCCCCCAGACCCCTGAGCCCCACTGCTCCCCCTGACCCCCACCCCTCCCCCAGCCCCACCGACCCCCACCGCTCCCCCATTCCCCCTTACCCCTGCCCCTCTTGACCCCCAACCAACGCCCACTGCCCCTCCATTGTAGTCCCCCCAGAAGTGGGGAGACGGCTGAGGCCGGGACGTGTCAACACAGGGGAGTGGGCTGACAAAGGGGGGGGGTCACCCCTCCCCCAGGAACCCCCCTTCTGCGGGCACTTCCGCCCCGCACCGTCATGGCGGCGGCACGCCTCACCGGGCACTTCCGCCCCGCACCGTCATGGCGGCGGCACGCCTCACCGGGCACTTCCGCCCCGCACCGTCATGGCGGCCTCACCAGGCACTTCCGCCCCGCCCCGTGGAGCGCCGGAGGGCGGGCGCCTTGCGTTGCCATGGCGGCCGGCGCGTGTGGCCCCGGTGGGGGAGGGGCGGGCGCTCACCGTGCAGCAGGTTGAAGCGCAGGAACAGCTCGTCGTAGCAGCGCTCGGGGAGCAGGTGCGGGACCAGCAGCCCCTGCAGCGCCGCCGCCGCCATTTTGGGAAATGGCCGCGCGCCCACCCCGGCCCGGCCGGCGCTTCCGCCTCCATGTCGCCTCGGTGCCTGCGGCGCAGGCGCGGAGGCGCCCGCGGAGCCACTCACTGCGCAGGCGCCTCCCTCCCCCCCCCAACGGCTTGTGCGCATGCGCTCGCACTCCCGCCGCAGAGTTCCCCCCTCCGCAGTACGCAGGCGCCTCTTTCGCTCTCTTCGGCGCATGCGTAGCGGAGGGAGGGAGAGACAGGGGACGCCGAGCATGCGCCGCCCTGAGTGTGACAGTGGGCGCGCATGCGCCCTGTCCCTCAACAGTCCCCCTCCTGTCCTCCTCGCGCATGCGGTCTCCCCCCTGCGCGGCCTGTCATTCTCACGCATGCGCCCTTCCTCCCAACCCCCCTCCCTTTGTGCGCCCCGCGCACGCGCCCTCCCTTCCCACGCCCGGCTCCCCTTCCCGCGCATGCGCCCTAGAGCCCCCCCCCCACACACACAGAGACTCCCTGCCTTGACCAAACTTTGGCCAACCCAAGATGGCCGCCCCAGCCCCGCCATCTTGCCCGCTCCCCGCCCTGAGCCGGGGGGCCGTGGCCCTCTGCCTGCTGCACTACCTGCGGCTGCAGCGGGGCCGCCGCCTGCGGGAGGCCGCCCGCCGCCACCGGGCCGCCCGCCACCGCCGGGCCCGGGCCCGCTGGGGCCGCCGCTTCGCCCTGCTGTGGCGGGCGGGGAGCCCGGCGGCCGGGCCCGGCCCCCGCCCGCCCCTGGCCCGCCCGGCCCCGGCCCCGGCCCCGGCCCGGGAGCGGCGGCTCTGGAGCAAGGCCCGCAGCTCGGCCTTCTGGGACACGGTGCGGGCCAAGGCCTTCGGGCCCGGCGAGTGGGCCGACAACTTCCGCCTGGGGCCGGCCACCTTCGACTACCTCTGCGGGCGGCTGCGGGGGGCCATCCAGCGGCGGGACACCAACATGCGCCGGGCCATCCCCGCCGAGGTCCGCCTGGCCATGACCCTCTGGCGCCTCGGGGCCTGCACCGAGTACCGGGCCGTGGAGCAGCAGTTCGGCGTCTCCCGCTCCACCGTCTGCAAGATCCTGCGGGACGTCTGCGAGGCCGTGGTGGCCATCCTCACCCCGGCCTACGTGGCCGCCCCCGCCGGGCCCCGGGCCGCCGGCTTCCCCGCCCCGCCCCAGCTGGCCGGCGTGCTGGGGGCCCTGCACATCCCCATCCGGGCCCCCAACGAGAACGCCGCCGGGTACTTCAACCGCCGGGGTTGGCACTCGGTGGTGCTGCAGGCCGCCGTCGACGCCCGCGGCTGCTTCTGGGACGTCAACGTCGGCTGCCCCGGGAGGCAGACCGACGCCCAGGTGCTGCGGGCCTCCGAGCTGTACCAGCGCGCCCAGCGGGGGGAGCTCTTCCCTGGGGCGGCCCGGGACGTGGGAGGCGTCCAGGTGCCCGTCTACTTGCTGGGCGGCCCGTCCTACCCGCTCCTGCCCTGGCTGATGAGGCCTTACCGGGCCGGGGAGCTGACGCCGGCCCAGAGGCGTTTTAACGAGTACGCCGCCGCCGCCCGCACTGTGGTGGGGGTGGCGTTCGGGCGCCTGAGGGGTCGCTGGCGCTGCCTCCAGAAACGCAACGACACGGATGTCTCTTTCCTGCCCACCCTGATCGCCGCCTGCTCCACCCTCCACAACGTCTGCGAGATGCACGGCGATGTCTTCCAGCCCCGCTGGATGGTGGAGGAAGAGGAGGAGGAGGAGGAAGATCCCGTCGAGGACGGGGAGGGAGAGGATGGCGCCGCGGCCGAGATCCGTGAGGCACTGGCTCTGACCCTTCGGGACTGAGGGAGAGAACCCAGGAGTCCTGGCTCCCAGCCCCGTCCCTGCTCTAACCCACCAGCCCCGACTCCCCTCCTAGAGCCGGGGAGAAAACCCAGGAGTCCTGCCTGCCAGCCCCCCCTGCTCTAACTCACCAGCCCCAACTCCCCTCCCAGAGCCGGGGAGAGAACCCAGGAGTCCTGGCTCCCAGCCCCGTCCCTGCTCTAACTCACCAGCCCCAACTCCCCTCCCAGAGCCGGGGAGAGAACCCAGGCGTCCTGCCTCCCAGCCCCCCTGATTAATCTGCTGAATGTTTATTCCCTTCCCCCCTTCCCTCCCCCCCACCTGGGGGCAGGTGTAGGGAGGTAGGTGAAGTGAGGGTGCCAGGCGGGAGTGTGGGTAGGGGCTGGGTGTCAGAACTGGGGTGGTGGCAGGGAGCTGGGAATTTGCAACCAGGCTGGGCAAGGGGCAATTGAAGTCGGGGGGGGGGGGGTATTGAGAGGAACCGGGGAACCGGATGCCTGGGTTCTCTGTAACCTCAATAAACAAAGACTTCAACCCAAAGAAGCCGTACTGTAATTGTCCGCCAACACCTGGCCCCTCTCTCTGCCCCCCTCCTGCCCCATAGCTGCCCGGTCAGCCCCAGCCTGGCTGACTCAGCTGCTCTGTCTGTCCAGCTGCCCGGCCTTCCGGATGGACAGTCGGACAGCAAGGAGGACATGCTGGCAGGGGCTGTATCTATCTGTCCAGCCAGTCTATCCATCCAGAGGGGGCCGCATTTCAGTGCTGGGCGCGGGGTCCCCGAATAACCAGCTACCCCACCCCAGAGGTGGCCGCATCTCAGCGCCGGGCGAGGGGTCCCCGTGTCACCGGCCGCCCCGCCCCAGAGGTGGCCGCATCCAGCGCCGGGCGAGGGGTCCCCGTGTCACCGGCCGCCCTGCCCCAGAGGTGGCCGCATCCAGCGCCGGGCGAGCTCACTGGGATGCTGCCAGGAGCCGGGGCACGAGCAATAACTGAGACGTCCTCGTATTTACCAACAACCCCCCCCCCACTCCGGCCCGAATTTATTTAATCAGTAAAATAAAATACATGGATCTTGGACCTTCTTCCTCACCCCACTCCCCGCCCCCGAGGCAGAGGGGAGCCAATGCCCCTAGAGGGGACAGGCCCCATCCCAGCTCCCGCCCCCTGGCCTGTGTCCCAGCCCCTCAGATGGTCTGGTAGCCGCCCCGGGACCGGCGCCGGCCCAGCATGTAGGCGATGATGATGATCAGGATCAGGACCAGAAGAACCACCCCGATGACGATGGGGACCACCATGCTGTGCTGATCCTCCGGGCACTGCTCGGCTGCAAGAGAGGAGGGGCAGGGCTGAGACCGCGGGGTGGGGGGCAGAGGGAGATGAGAGGGGAATGGGAGGGCTTGGATCGGGGGAAATGGGGGGGCAAGCGGAGATGAGAGGGGTATGGGGGCCAGGGCTTGGATCGGGGGAAATGGGGGGGCAGAGGGAGATGAGAAGGGAATGGGGGGCAGGGCTTGGATCGGGGGAAATGGGGGGCACTGGGAGATGAGAGAGGTATCGGGGAGCAGGGCTTGGATCGGGCGAAATGCGGGGGCAAAGGGAGATGAGAGCGGTATGGGGGAGCAGGGCTCGGATCGGGGGAAATGGGGGTCAAGGGGAGATGAGAGGGGTATGGGGGGCCAGGGGTTGGATCGGGGGAAATGGGGGGACAAGGGGAGAGGAGAGGGGTATGGGGGGGCAGGGCTCGGATCGGGGGAAATGGGCAGGGGGAGAGGAGAGGGGTATGGGGGAGCAGGGCTCGGATCGGGGGAAATGGGGGCAGGGGGAGATGAGAGGGGTATGGGGGCCAGGGCTCAGATCGGGGGAAATGGGGGGACAAGGGGAGAGGAGAGGGGTATGGGGGGGCAGGGCTCGGATCGGGGGAAATGGGCAGGGGGAGAGGAGAGGGGTATGGGGGAGCAGGGCTCGGATCGGGGGAAATGGGGGGGCAAGCGGAGAGGAGAGGTTGCTGGGGCCGCGGGGGGCAGGTCTGGGGCCGCGGGGGGCCCGTACCGTCCCCGAAGTGGCCCCCCGGAAGGGCGAAGGCCTGGAGCTGCTCGTGCAGGGCGTCGAGGCGGAAGCCGGGGGCCAGCGCCAGGCTGCGGTTCCCGCACTGGTAGGACTTTCCCAGCCGGGCTTCGAACTCCCGCAGGCTGCTGTTCTGCGCCGCGAACTGGCTCTCTGCGGGGGGCGAGAGCTCAGAGCCGGCCCCCCGAGTCACCCCGAGTCCCGAACCGGCCCCGCCAGGCCGCCCGACCCCCCAAAGCCACCCCGAGCACCCAAAGCCAACCCCGACCCCCCAAACCCACCTCTGACCCCCCCAAGCCACCCCGAGCCCCCAGGCACCCCTGAACTCCCAGAGTCAACCCCGACCCCCCAAACCCACCTCTGACCCCCCCAAGCCACCCCGAGCCCCCAGGCACCCCTGAACCCCCCAAATCAACCCCGACCCCCCAAACCCACCTCTGACCCCCCCAAGCCACCCCGAGCCCCCAGGCACCCCTGAACCCCCCAAATCAACCCCGACCCCCCAAACCCACCTCTGACCCCCCAAGCCACCCCGAGCCCCCAGGCACCCCTGAACCCCCCAAATCAACCCCGACCCCCCAAACCCACCTCTGACCCCCCAAGCCACCCCGAGCCCCCAGGCACCCCTGAACCCCCCAAATCAACCCCGACCCCCCAAACCCACCTCTGACCCCCCCAAGCCACCCCGAGCCCCCAGGCACCCCTGAACCCCCCAAATCAACCCCGACCCCCCAAACCCACCTCTCACCCCCCCAAAGTCACTCCGAGCCCCCAGGCACCCCTGAACCCCCCAAATCAACCCCGACCCCCCAAAGCCACCCTGAGCCCCCAGGCACCCCTGAACTCCCAGAGTCAACCCCGACCCCCCAAACACACCTCTCACCCCCCCCAAAGTCACTCCAAGCCTCCAGGCACCCCTGAACCCCCAAAGTCAACTCCGACCCCCCCAAACTCACCTCTCACCCGCCAAAGTCACGTCGAACCCCCAAATCACCCACCTCACCAACCCTGGGTCCCGAACTGTCCCCGCAAGTCAACCCAACCCCCCAAAGTCACCCTGAGCCCCCAGTCACCCCTGAAACCCCAAAGTCAACCCCGACCCCCCCAAACCCACAAACTCACCTCTGACCCCACAAAGTCACCGCAGACCCCCCAAATCCGCAAAGTCACCGCAAATCCCCAAAGTCACCCTGACCCCCAATCACCCTGACCCCCCCCCGAATCCTCAGTCACCCCCGACTCCCCTGAACCTCCAAAGTCAACCCCGACCCCCCCAAACCCCCAAACTCCCCTCTGACCCTCCCAAAACCCCGAACCTCCCAAATCCCCAAAGTCACCGCAAACCCCCAGTCACCCTGACCCCCAATCACCCTGAACCCCCAAATCCCCAGTCACCTCCGACCCCCCCAAACCTCCAAAGTCACCCCGACCCCTCAGTCACCCCGAATCCCCAGTCACCCCTGACCTCCCCAAACCTCCAAAGTCACCCCAACCCCCCCAAGTCACCCCAAACCCTCAGTCACCCCGGACCCCCCAAAAGTCACCGCAACCCCTCAAAGTCACCCTGAACCTTCAAAGTCACTCCTGACCTCCCAAAGTCACCCCGACCGCCCCGAATGCGCCCCGAGCTCGCCCCAATGCCCTAAACCTTTTCCCCAACTCCCCCAAACCTCCCCCCACAACAGCCTGGACCCCCAGTTCTCACGTGTGGCCCCGGGGAAGTGGACGCTCAAGCTGGCTCTGACCTCGTGCAGGTAGACAGCGTTTTGGGTTGTATTCTGGGGAGACACAAGGGACCCCCAACGTTTGGACCCCCAACGTCCGCCCAGCACGGACCTGCAGCCACCTCTGGGGTGGAACACAAACCCCTGCCCCACAGCGCCCCCCAGCGCCGCCCTGGGGCCAGCCCCGCCTGCCAGGGGAGAGCGCCCCCTGCCGGGCCCCCCGCCCCTGCCCCGTGCCCCCCAGCACTGCCCTGGGGCCAGCCCCGCCTGCCGGGGGAGAGCGCCCCCTGCCGAGGCCCCGCCCCTGCCCCGTGCCCCCCAGCGCTGCCCTGGGGCCAGCCCTGCCTGCCGGGGGAGAGCGCCCCCTGCCGAGGCCCCGCCCCTGCCCCGTGCCCCCCAGTGCTGCCCTGGGGCCAGCTCTGCCTGCCGGGGGAGAGCGCCCCCTGCCGAGCCCCCGCCCCACTCCCTGCCCCACAGCACCGCCCTGGGGCCAGCCCCGCCTGCCGGGGGAGAGCGCCCCCTGCCGAGCCCCCGCCCCACTCCCTGCCCCACAGCACCGCCCTGGGGCCAGCCCCCCCTGCCGGGGGAGAGCGCCCCCTGCCGAGCCCCCGCCCCACTCCCTGCCCCACAGCACCGCCCTGGGGCCAGCCCCGCCTGCCGGGGGAGAGCGCCCCCTGCCGAGCCCCCCGGCCCGCTACCTGCCCCCCAGTGCTGCCCTGGGGCCAGCCCCGCCTGCCGGGGGAGCGCGCCCCATGGAGCCCCCCGCCGGTACCTTCACGAAGGTGAAGTGCAGGAAGCCCTGGGCGAAGGTGATGTTCATGGTGGCTGAGTCCTGGGAGCAGGTTCCCACCACCACGGTGTGGTTCGGCTGGACGGTAAACGCGCCCCACAGCTGGGAGGGAGAGAAGTCAGGTGACCTGGCGTCACCTTCATCCCTGAACCCCAAGAGTCCGAGGGAGAGAACCCAGGAGTCCGGCCTCCCAGCCCCCCCTGCTCTAACCCACCGGCCCCCACTCTCCTCCCGGAGCCAGGGAGAGAACCCAGGAGTCCTGGCTCCCAGCCCCCCCTGCTCCAACCCACCAGCCCCCACTCCCCTCCTAGAGCCAGAGAGAGAACCCAGGAGTCCTGGCTCCCAGCCCCCCCTGCTCCAACCCACCAGCCCCCACTCCCCTCCCAGAGCCGGGGAGAGAACCCAGGAGTCCTGGCTCCCAGCCCCCCCTGCTCTAACCCACCGGCCCCCACTCCCCTCCCGGAGCCAGGGAGAGAACCCAGGAGTCCTGGCTCCCAGCCCCCCCTGCTCTAACCCACCGGCCCCCACTCCCCTCCCGGAGCCAGGGAGAGAACCCAGGAGTCCGGCCTCCCAGCCCCCCCTGCTCTAACCCACCGGCCCCCACTCTCCTCCCGGAGCCAGGGAGAGAACCCAGGAGTCCTGGCTCCCAGCCCCCCCTGCTCCAACCCACCAGCCCCCACTCCCCTCCTAGAGCCAGAGAGAGAACCCAGGAGTCCTGGCTCCCAGCCCCCCCTGCTCCAACCCACCAGCCCCCACTCCCCTCCCAGAGCCGGGGAGAGAACCCAGGAGTCCTGGCTCCCAGCCCCCCCTGCTCTAACCCACCGGCCCCCACTCCCCTCCCGGAGCCAGGGAGAGAACCCAGGAGTCCTGGCTCCCAGCCCCCCCTGCTCCAACCCACCAGCCCCCACTCCCCTCCTAGAGCCAGAGAGAGAACCCAGGAGTCCTGGCTCCCAGCCCCCCCTGCTCCAACCCACCAGCCCCCACTCCCCTCCCAGAGCCGGGGAGAGAACCCAGGAGTCCTGGCTCCCAGTCCCCCCTGCTCTAACCCACCGGCCCCCACTCCCCTCCTAGAGCCAGAGAGAGAACCCAGGAGTCCCGGCTCCCAGCCCCCCCTGCTCCAACCCACCAGCCCCCACTCCCCTCCTAGAGCCAGAGAGAGAACCCAGGAGTCCTGGCTCCCAGCCCCCCCGGCTCTAACCATCAGCCCCCACTCCCCTCCCAGAGCCAGGGAGAGAACCCAGGAGTCCTGGCTCCCAGCCCCACCTGCTCTAACCACCAGCCCCCACTCCCCTCCCGGAGCCAGGGAGAGAACCCAGGAGTCCTGGCACCTGGCCACCCCTGGTCTAACCCACTGGCCCCCACTCCCCTCCCAGACTGGGGAGAGAACCCAGGAGTCCTGGCTCCCAGCCCCGCAGCCCTAACCACTAGCCTCCCCTTCCTCTTACCCACGCTTTGGAGCGGTTCTCGTATTGGATCCGGATCTGGAGGCCCGACTGAACCCGGAGGCAGACGTCCGACCCGTTCCACACCAAGTAGTTCCCTACCGCCGCATCCGGGGGCAGCGTCGGGGCCGCCGTGGTGAGGTGGGGGGTCCTGTGGGTCGTGGTGTGGTTGGTCGGGTGGGGCGTGGTGTGGTTGGTCGGGTGGGGCGTGGTGTGGTGGGTCCTGTGGGTCGTGGTGTGGTTGGTCGGGTGGGGCGTGGTGTGGTTGGTCGGGTGGGTCGTGGTGTGGTTGGTCGGGTGGGTCGTGGTGTGGTTGGTCGGGTGGGGCGTGGTGTGGTTGGTCGGGTGGGTCGTGGTGTGGTGGGTCCTGTGGGTCGTGGTGTGGTTGGTCGGGTGGGTCGTGGTGTGGTTGGTGGGGCGTGTCGTGCGGTGGGTCGTGGTGGGGGTGGTTTTGGTGAAAGACGGCACGAGGGTGGCCGATGACTTATGGCGGGGGCAGCCGTCGCACGGGGCCTCGATCTTGGAGCCGGGCGTGGTTAGTTCCTGGGCCCCATCACCGGGCGGGGTGAAGATGCAGACTCGAGGGGTGAGGAAGGGGGGGGACACAATTAGACCTTCAAAGTAGACACAGGGCACCAATACACCTCCCCTGGCTAGCTGCATGTCAATGGCCATCATTAGGGTCCAGAGTCAACACACACGTTGCTAACCTGGCTGCCGGGGACAGGAAATATAGAAGGCTAATTTCTCTCCTCCCACAACCTCTGCCCTCTGACTGCCCCCTGCCCCACGCCTATGTTGAGTGCAATCTTTTAATTTGCTTTCATTTTGCCACCGTTAGGGCCCAGAGTGAACACCCCCCTAAATATCCAGATTCCATCCTCCATGTTCCAAAGGATGTGGGCCCCCCAATTACATCATGCCCTCAAATCCTGCCCCCTAAGTGATCCTCTCTCAGCCAACACCGGCAGCAACATGAAACGTACCATCGTTAGCCTTCAGAGTTAACACCCCAAATGAGAAGACACGTCCCCTGGGGCGGAAAGGTGGGGCATAAGCCCCAACCCCAGCTTCCCCCGCCCCCTGCGCCCAAATCCTTCTGCCTTATTCTCCAGCCACCCAACTCAGTTTTGGTGGTTCATTTCCAATCATGCCCTCATTAGGTTTCAGAGTTAACGTGGCTTAACATTCCCTTCGGATCCAAAAAATGGACTTTTAGGGCAACTGCACAGATTGCAACTCTCGACAGAACCCGGTTCACCGCCGCCTTGCTCCCGGGGTACGAGCCAGACACAGTGGCTGGGGTCGTAGCTGACCCTTTCGGAAAGCCGGGGGGGGGGGGGGTTTGCCCACTTTTCACCCCAATATTGCTGGGAAAAGGAGCAAGGTCCCTGTTTTGGGGGGTGGAAACTGACGGGGCAACCAAAAAAATTCCATTTTTCTGCACCCCAAACCGAGCAGATTCGGGCCCTGGTGGCCAAGCTGCGGCAGGCGAAAGCTCACGACATTTCCGCAGTGACCCTTGCGCAAGGGTGACCTCGGGCTCGACGCAAAACGAGCAACTAGAAATTAAACTCCCCCTTCGGCTGGGTTTGGGGGGGTGGCTGGGATCCCGGACTCCTGGGTTCTCTCCCTGGCTCTGGGAGGCGAGTGGGGGCTGGTGGTTAGAGCAGGGGGGGCTGGGAGCCAGGACTCCTGGGTTCTCTCCCTGGCTCTGGGAGGGGAGTGGGGGCTGGTGGGTTAGAGCAGGGGGGGCTGGGAGCCAGGACTCCTGGGTTCTCTCCCTGGCTCTGGGAGGCGAGTGGGGGCTGGTGGGTTAGAGCAGGGGGGGCTGGGAGCCAGGACTCCTGGGTTCTCTCCCTGGCTCTGGGAGGCGAGTGGAGACTGGTGGTTAGACCGGGGGGGCCGGGAGCCAGGACTCCTGGGTTCTCTCCCTGGCTCTGGGAGGCAAGTGGGGGCTGGTGGGTTAGACCGGGGGGGCTGGGAGCCAGGACTCCTGGGTTCTCTCCCTGGCTCTGGGAGGGGAGTGGGGGCTGGTGGGTTAGAGCGGGGGGGCTGGGAGCCAGGACTCCTGGGTTCTCTCCCTGGCTCTGGGAGGGGAGTGGGGCTGGTGGGTTAGAGCAGCGGGTGGGGGCTGGGAGCCAGGACTCCTGGGTTCTCTTCCCGGCCCGGGAGGGCAGTGGGGTGTGGTGGGATGGAGCAGGAGGGGCTGGGAGCCTGGACTCCTGGGTTCTCTCCCTGGCTCTGGGAGGGGAGTGGGGCTGGTGGGTTAGAGCAGGGGGGGCTGGGAGCCAGGACTCCTGGGTTCCTTTCCCGGCCCGGGAGGGCAGTGGGGTGTGGTGGGATGGAGCAGGGGGGGCTGGGAGCCCGGACTCCTGGGTTCTCTCCCGGGCTCGGGCAGGGCAGTGGGGTGCGGTGGGTGAGAGCAGGGGCGGCGCCTACCTGCCAGGCAGAGCAGCAGCACCAGGGCCCCCATGCCGAAGACGCTGCCGGATCGTCCGTCTGTCCGTCCCGCCCGGCCCTTCCTGCGCGTCTCTGATAAACTGAAGGAAACGAAACCAGTTCCCCTGCCAAGGTCGCTCCCCCACCCCCGCCCGCCCGCTCGGAAACGGGCCTCGCGCACAGATAGCGAGGCCTCGAGGCGGAGATGCGGCCACCTCTGGGGCGGGGCGGCCGGCGACCCCTCACCCACGCTGGATGCGGCCACCTCTGGGGCGGGGCGGCCGGCGACCCCTCACCCACGCTGGATGCGGCCACCTCTGGGGCGGGGCGGCCGGCGACCCCTCACCCACGCTGGATGCGGCCACCTCTGGGGCGGGGCGGCCGGCGACCCCTCACCCACGCTGGATGCGGCCACCTCTGGGGCGGGGCGGCCGGCGACCCCTCACCCACGCTGGATGCGGCCACCTCTGGGGCGGGGCGGCCGGTGACCCCTCACCCACGCTGGATGCAGCCACCTCTGGGGCGGGGCGGCCGGTGACTCCTCGCCCGGCGCTGGATGCGGCCACCTCTGGGGCAGGGCGGCCGGTGACCCCTCACCCACGCTGGATGCAGCCAGCTCTGGGGCGGGGCGGCCGGTGACACAGGGACCCCTCGCCCGGCGCTGGATGCGGCCAGCTCTGGGGCGGGGCGGCTGGTTTTACAGGTGCTGAGGTGATCCTCTCCTCGGCCGTGGGGCTGGGCGACATGCTGGGCCCCATGGGCTGGGGGTGGCGGGAGGCCACATAAGATGGGCTCGTGGCTCTGACGGACACCAGCTGCCTCGGGGAGGGGGGGGTGATGATTCAGGGCTTTCGGTTCCCCATGAGGCTCTGAGGACAGACCTGAGTCAGCCCCCAGGAAAGGCCCGTGACCTTCACGTGGTGGGCCTGGAGCTTGGGGCGGGGGGGCTGGGAGCCCGGACTCCTGGGTTCTCTCCCCGGCTCTGGGAGGGCAGCGGGGGCTGGTGGGTTAGAGCGGGGTGGGGGCTGGGAGCCCGGACTCCTGGGTTCTCTCCCCGGCTCTGGGAGGGCAGCGGGGGCTGGTGGGTTAGAGCGGGGTGGGGGCTGGGAGCCCGGACTCCTGGGTTCTCTCCCCGGCTCTGGGAGGGCAGCGGGGGCTGGTCGGTTAGAGCGGGGTGGGGGCTGGGAGCCCGGACTCCTGGGTTCTCTCCCCGGCGCTGGCTGTCTCTCTTCCGTGTTTTATAGCTGCAGGTTCCCTCGAGCTTTGAGGCTGGGGCGTGGCCGGGCTCCAGGTGCGGCCCTGCCCCCCGACTCTGGCGGGGTGAGCCCCGACTGCCCCATAACTGGGCCAGACCCGCTCTGCCTTGGAAACCGGCCTGGGAGTTAACACTGGGAGCCAGGACTCCTGGGTTCTCCCCCCAGCTCTGGGAGGGGAGTGGGGGCTGGTGGGTCAGAGAGCCAGGACTCCTGGGTTCTCTCCCCGCCTCTGGGAGCTGGTGCATGAGAGGCGGGGGGGCTGGGAGCCAGGACTCCTGGGTTCTCTCGTAGGTACAAAGGGCTGGGTGGGAGATGAGCCCACCCCAGAAGTGGCTGCAACCCCCCTCTCCACGACTCACCTCTGGCCTGCCGCAGGGCCCCAGCCCGCTCTACTTCGGTCTCCCACTGGGGGTGCTGGGGAGGGGAAGCAACTTGCACCCTCCCACCACCGGGGGGCAGCCTCACGGCCCCCCTCCGGCCCTGGGGAGCTGTCCGCCTCGGCATCTCCTTGTAGGCCTGTTGCCAGTAACTCAAGTCTAACACGAGAAACCTGCGGAACTCCCTGCCACCAGGGGGAAGAGTAACTCATTAGGGCGCTCAGTTCATCATGGAGGGGGCTAGTGGGGGCCGTGGGCTCATAGTCCCGCCCAACAGTCCTGCTGCAACCTGTTACAGCACCAGGGGAGTTGAGGCAAAGGAAAGGGCAGGAGGGGGAAGCCCGGACTCCTGGGTTCTAGCGGCCCTGTTCCCCAGTAGATTTGGGTTCGACGCTTTCGAGCTGTGAACCTCTGGTCACGGATTAGGGAAATCGTACCCATGACTCAGGAGGAGCTGAAGCTGGTCTAAGCATTGCAACAGCCTACCACAACAGGAATCCTGGTTGTTCACCCGCGGAACTCCCTGCCACAAGATTGCGGCTGTGCGACAACTCTTGGAGGAGCACCAGCAGAACAGGGTAGTAGAGAAGAATTGGCCCTGCCGGATGTGGGACCTTGCCCGTCCTCCCATGCAGTTTGGGGGGGGGGGGGGGGGAGAGAAGGGGTATAAAGAGCTCCTCCCACCTTTGATCTTATGGGTCAGCAACCATGTTCCCTAAATCACAAGGCATCAGGATCCCCACTGTCACCCCCCTCCTTTTTTTTTAAAAGCCTTGAGTGACAGCTGCCCCCATGAGTCAAAGGAGCGTGAACTCCTAGCCCCATTGTGCAGCACAGGAGTCTTTGCCCCCCTTCCCCCTCCTATTAGTCCAGCTGCAGGGGAAACAGCTGGGATCCCACCGCTGACACCAACACCCTCCGCTATAATCACCCCTTTCAGTCAGTAGATTGCTAGGCCCTCCCCCAAAAGGTGGTATCACCTCAATTTCTCTGTGGGGAAAGTGAGGCAAGGAGGGAGGAAAGCCGCAAGCCAAGTGTCAATCAGGAAGGCCAGACGGGGAGGGGAAAAAAAAAAGCAGGTAGCCTAGTGCAGTGTGAACTAGCCCACTTTGGCTAGTAAGGGGACTGCTGTGGTAAGGGCTTTCCCCTCATGCCCCTGGGAGGATCAGGCATGCAAGACTCTGGGATCCCACCGCTCACACCAATGCCTTTAGGAGAGGATTAGCCATGCAAAGAACCCCAGGAACAGAGAGTACACCCCTCCTTCAGCCAACTGGGATTGGGGGAGGGTCTGGCCAAACTGCCTTGAGCCCCGGGGGGGGGAGGGGCCACCCCCCCTTTACAAACACAACCCAAAGCAGCGGCCATTTTGCAAGAAGATTTTTATTTGGTACGTTCGTTTCCTTTCAATAAATACTATACAAAAAGAAAGTAAAAAGGTCGCACACAATTTTGTTGGATGGGTGGGGAGGGTACGACAAATTTCCAGCTTACTGTTGCTTTTTTGGGGGGCAACTGATTTTGGGGGGGCTCCCTCCCATGACAGCTACCAACCCTGAGGTAGGTCCGACTTGCAAGCAGTTCGATTTAGCACCAGGATCAGGGTGGTGTAGCTTTGGGGGGGGGGGCCTCGTTAGGAGAGACGGCCAGATCTGTGGGGGGCTAGGACAGCAGGACTCCTGGGTTCTACACTGGAGCTGGGATAGAACCCGGCAAATCCCAGAGAGCATGTGTGGGGGGGGGGGGGGCATTAGTGGATACAGGGGACAGAAGTAGGAGCCAGCGTCCCATCTGCCCCCTCCTCCCCAAATTAAAGGAGGGACCCCAAACCAGGATGCCTGGGTTCTAACCTCAGCTCTGTAGCGGATCAGAGCCAGGACGCCTGGGTTCTGCGCTAGCTGAAGAGAACCCAGGAGTCCGGCCACCGCCTATTCTAGGAACACGAAGGAAACGGGGGGGAGGGGGGACACCACAAGCCAGGATGCCCCCACTCCAGTTAAAGGAGGCTCCGGGTCCCCCCCCCAGTTTTGGCCTCGGGGCGCGAGCGGCAGGACAGCGAGAAGTGGACAGAGACCAGAGAAATGCCACGAAACACTAAATTGGATTTTTCTCACCTCCAAAAAGTGACATTTATTCAAAAGCCAAAAAAAAAAAAGGAAAAATAATTAAAAAACGAGAGAGAGAGAGAGAGAGAGAGAGTCTGCAGCCGGCGCGTGACAGCGGCTGGCGGGGCAGCGCCCGGGGCGCCCACCGGGGGGCGCTCAGATGAGGTCGGCCACGTTCAAGGGCATCTCCTCGATGGAGGTGTTGTAAAAGGTCTCTATGTCACGCAGGGTGCGTTTGTCCTCCTCGGTCACCATGTTGATGGCCACCCCTTTGCGGCCGAAGCGGCCCCCTCGGCCGATCCTGGGGGGGGGGGCGGGGGGAGAAGGGGTGAGCGCAGGACGCCTGGGTTCTCTCCCTGGCTTGCATAGGAGCTAGTAGCTAGGAGGAGCCGGGGAGCCAGGACTCCTGGGTTCTCCCCCCGGCTCTGCGAGGGGCCCGGGGGCTGGTGGATAGAGCGGGGGGGGCTGGGAGCCCGGACTCCTGGGTTCTCTCCCCAGCTCTGCGAGGGGCCCGGGGGCTGGTGGGTAGAGCAGGGGGGGCGGGGAGCCCGGACTCCTGGGTTCTCTCCCCGGCTCTGCAAGGGGCCTGGTGGATAGAGCAGGGGGGCTGGGAGCCAGGACTCCTGGGTTCTCTCCCCAGCTCTGCGAGGGGCCCGGGGGCTGGTGGGTAGAGCAGGGGGGCTGGGAGCCCGGACTCCTGGGTTCTCTCCCCGGCTCTGCGAGGGAGCTGGTGGCTAGAGCAGGGGGGCTGGGAGCCAGGACTCCTGGGTCCCCCCAGTACCTGTGGATGTAGTTCTCCCGGTTGGTGGGCAGGTCGTAGTTGATGACGAGAGACACCTGCTGAACGTCAATCCCACGGGCCTGGTGGGGGGAGAAAAAACAGCCAGCCTTCAGGCCCCGGCCCCCCACGTGTGGGGCAGCGCCCATTCCCAGGCTGTGGGCTGCTGTGCCGCGGCCGAGGCCCGGGGGGCTGGGGGCGCCCGCTGCGGGGAGCAGCCCCCCCTTGGTGTGCCAAGGAGCTACATTCCGCGTACAGCACAGGGGGGCTGGGCGGAGAGGGAATCTCCTTGGGGGCTGGGGGCGCCCAGGTCACCTGGGTTTGCTGACATCTAAGATGGCCGCTGTCATGTGATGGCAGCCATTTTAGAGGGGCCAGATCTTTCCAGCTGCCCCCCAAAACCAGCACTCCCCAGTCTCCCCCCCACAGGGCAGACCCAACTGCAGCCTGCAAATCCCTGCCCTTAAAAATCCCTCACAGCAGCCCCCCCAGGGAGCTGCCCCCAAGTTAACCCACCCCATTCATCTGTCCCCCAGGTTTTGCCCGCTACACCCAGGTGCCCCCCCCACGGCCCCCCAAGTCTCCTCACCAGCAGGTCAGTGGTGATGAGGACCCGGCTGGAGCCGGAGCGAAATTCACGCATGATTACATCACGCTCCTTTTGGTCCATGTCTCCATGCTGGGGGGCGAGAAAAGAGGGTCACCAGCAGCTAATCCACAGGCCTAACCATGCACTGGGGGGTCTCACTGCACCCCCCCCCCCAAGAACCCCCCTTCACTGGCTGCTGGAAGGTGCAGAAGGGACAGAACCCAGGAGTCCTGGCTCTTAACTCCCCCCACAGCTCTAAACCTGGCACACACAACTCTGGGATCCCCCCCAAACAGCTGTACCCCCCATTTCAGGGACTGGGACCCAAGGGCACCCATAGTTCAAGGGGTCCAACTGCTGTGGCATGGGGTACACTATGGAAGGGCCACGGGCAGGGGGGACGGGACGACTCCACCATAAATCCAGATCCATGCAACTGGGGTGAGACCCAAACATCCTGGCTCCCAGCACCCACCCCCCTCCCCGGCTCTAACCACCAGCCCCCACTCCCCTCCCAGAGCTGGGGAGAGAACCCAGGCGTCCTGGCTCCTCCCTGCCCCCGTACCATGGCAGAGACGGTGAAGTCCCGGGCATGCATCTTCTCGGTGAGCCAGTCCACCTTCCTGCGGGTGTTGATGAAGATCACGGCTTGGGTGATCGTCAGGGTCTCGTAGAGATCACACAGGGTGTCCAGCTTCCACTCCTGGGGGGGACAGGACCCGTGGGGGGGGGTGAGGGTGACAGCCCCCCCCAGCGCACTCATGTGGGGGACCCCTGGAAAATCCACTCCCAACTCCACCCCGGCGGGCAGAGCCTCCCCTGCTCCCAACACAGCCGTAACCCAGACCCGCAGTGTGCCCCCCATTTCAGGGACCGGGTCCCAGAGACATTGGGGTCGGCCATGGTTCAGGGGGGCTGATCGCTCTCGCATGGGGTACACTATGGAGATGCCATGGAGGGACCCCTCCATAAATCCAGGACCATGCGGGGAGGATAGAACCCAGGAGTCCTGGCTCCCAGCGCGCCCCCGATCTCCCCCCATGGGGAGAGCCCCCCCCCCCCCCACCTCTCTCTCGACATTGATGTAGAACTGCCGGATGCCCTCCAGGGTCAGCTCCTCCTTCTTCACCAGGATGCGGATCGGGTCCCGCATGAACTTCTTCGTCACCTCCAGGACGTCCATCGGCATCGTGGCCGACAGGAGCACCACCTGGGGGGGGACGACAGACAAGGGGGGCAGTGAGCGGCGCTGCTCCCTGCCCCACCCAGAAATCCCCTCTGCTCCCTGACAGCTGTAGCATCTCCCCCTGGGTTCTAGACCCCTCTACTGGTAGCTGCAGCGCCCCACTAACTAGCCCCCGGATTCTAAATCCCTGCCCTACCCTTCCCCACATGACTGACTTGCCCTTTGGGTTCTAGACCCACCCCCCCCTTTACTGCCAATTCTAACTCCTTATGGACTAGCCCTGCCTCTGGGTTCCTCCCCGTTCATTCCACTGCTCCTTGGGTTCTAGACCCGCCATGACAATCCCAGCTCCTCCTGGTCTAGTCCGCCCCTGGGTTCAACTCCCCATGGACGGTCCCCGTTGGCTTTAGTCCAACCGCTTCCTCTGGTCTTGCCACTTCCAGACACACCCTCCTCCCCCACACCAAATAACCTAGACCCACACTAACCCCCACACCAGTCCTGGGGTCTCCTGCAGCAAGCCCACACTCAGACGAACCCCCAGTTCTGGATTCAGCTCCTCCCAGGTGACTGCTCTTGGCCCAACAGGGGCCCTTGATTCCAGACCACCCCCCCGCCCCCCGGTTCCAAGCTCACCTGGGTGTTCCCACTCAGCTTCTGGAATATGTCGTAAATCTGATCCTTGAATCCCCGGCTCAACATCTCGTCGGCCTCGTCCAGGACGAACATCTTAATGAATTTGGGAGCTGCGGGGAGAGGGCAGGGAGGCCGTTAGCCTGAGCAGGGTGTGGGGGGCAAGAGGGGAGTCAGCCCCCAGAGATGCTGTTCTCAGTCAGAGAGCTCTGATCACGCCCAGAAGCCCCTGTGCCAGGCCCAGACAGCAGAACGCCTAGCAGGGGGCACAAGGTGGCACTGGCATCAGCTGACACGCATGGGGAATCGTCACTGAACAGATACGATTGTTCATGGGTTCACGCCCACCCGCCCAGGGGGGCGCCCAGAGAGGGGACCCCCAAGCCATGGAACTTACACAGGTATCTCCTGTTCAACATGTCGAAGACACGGCCCGGAGTCCCCACAATGATGTGGGGCGCTTCCATCTGCAGCTTCTGCACCTCGGCCCGGACATTGGTGCCCCCAATACAGGCGTGGCAGGAGGCCCCCATGTAGTCCCCGAGGGCCATCACGACCTTCTGGATCTGCAGGGAGGAAGCGAGGGTGAACGGCCAGAGAGCCAGGCTTCACCCCAGAGGCGGCCGCACCTCCACTGGGCGAGGAGATCCCCCCACCATCAGCCGCCCCCACCCCAGAGGTGGCCGCATCTCAGCGCTTGGTACCGAGGGGCCCCCGACAGCCGTGTGCCCCCAGCATGAACCAGCGACAGCCACCGCCCGGGATACTGCGCTGGGATGAATGGGGGTTCGTCTCTCTCCCCCTGCTAGATTTAAGAGCCGCGCCACCAATCAGACGCGTCTTTGCCCAGTTAGCAAGGGAGGAAGTGGGCGTGATTCCTACCAAGTAACCACGTGGACCGAGCTTGCTCTCTCACCTCCCCTCCCACACGCCTCAAGCCGTGCCCCAGGACTCCTGGGTTCTCTCTCTGGCTCTGGGAGAGGAGTGGGGTCTGGCGGGTTTGAGCAGTGAAGGCTGGGAGTCAGGACTCCTGGGTTCTGTCACCCTTGATGTCTCAGTTAACAAAGGAGCGAGGCAGGGATGGTCACCAACTGAGTCACCCCTTTAAACGAGGGGGCGGGGGCACTGCCCTGCCCAACTCACCTGCTGGGCCAACTCTCGGGTTGGGGCCAGCACCAAGGCCTGGGTGGCCTTGAGGTCCAGCTCGATCTGCTGGAGGATAGAAATGGCGAAGGTGGCCGTCTTCCCAGTACCAGACTGAGCTTGTGCAATGACATCATAACCTGGGGGAGCGGAGAAGTCACCGGTCAGCGCCCCGCCCCAGAGGTGGCCGCATCGCAGCACTCGGTAGCCCCGACAGCCGTGTGCCCCCAGCATGAACCAGCGACAGCCACCGCCCGGGATACTGCGCTGGGATGAATGGGGGCTCGTCTCTCTCCCCCTGCTAGATTCAAGAGCCGCGCCACCAAGCGGACGCCTCTTTGCCCATTAGCAGGGGAGGGGGAAAATTCCGGCCAGGGTCTCCGCCACTGAAGTCCGCCCCACTGGGACCCATCCCCCCCCTCCCCAGGGGCCGACTCACCCTTGATACAAGGAAGAATGGCTCTCTGCTGGATGGCGGAGGGCTTCTCAAATCCATAGGCGTAAATTCCCCGCAGCAGGGACTCCGACAGGTTCATGTCGTCAAAGCTGTCAACGATCTCATTCCAGTTGCTCTGAGGGGGGGCCGAGGGGAAGGAGGAAGGGGTTAACTCCCCCCCATAAATTCCCCATGCAGCCCCCAGCTCCTCGAGACTCCTGTCTTGACCCCCATCACTGCATACAGACCTCTCTCAGCCTGCTGCTCGCCTAATTCACCATCCCTGAAAGTAATCCTGTCTGGGTACCCCCGCATCTCTAGTGACGCCCCATTAGACACTGCTTTGCTCCCTGCAGCCCCCCCCCCCCGCAATGAGCCCATCCACCCACCCCCCTGCACTTCAGAGCCTCTGCCACAGCCCCCCCCAGATACCCTATCCCTTCCCCCAAGGAGCCCATCCACCCCCTTGCACCTCATGGCTGCCCCCCCCCCCGACGCACAACTCATCCTCCTGCTCCACAGACCCCCCGACCCCTCCCGGCGCCAGCCCACCTCAATGATGCCATCGGGGTCCATTCCCTCGGGGCCATTGTCTCTAGAACTGGAAGGCAAAAGGGAGACAAGGGGTGGGGGTTAGACGAGGTCAGCGGGAACCAGATGGCACCCCCCCGGGGCTGCTCCCCCGCCCCCCCGGGGCTGCTCCCCCGCCCCCCCGCGGACCCTCACTTGCGGGGCTGTTCACCCTGCCCCCCCCCAGCCATCCGCCCACCATCAGGACCCCCAGCACCCACCCCCGGGGGCAGGGTGTGCCCCCCTTCTCCAGGGGGCCGAGCGCCCCCCCCTTCTAGATGCCTCCCCCAAAACCACGTCCTCCCCAGCCTCAGGGGTCCCCTCAACCCCCCGGGAACCCCCCTCCCCTTACCAGGGTTAGGGGCCCCCCAGCCGGGGGGGGTCCCAGCCCCTCCCCCCCCAGCCTGGGGTCCCAGCCCCTCCCCCCCCGGGCTCCTCTCAAGCAGGGGCCGGAAGTGGCCCCCCTCGCCCCGGAAGTGGCCCCCCTCCCGTGACCTCGCGCCGCCCCCAGGCCCGGCCCAGGCCGCTCCACGTGCTCGGGCCTCTCCCTCGGCCCTAACCCCCCCCCCGCACACCCGGAAGTCCCGCCCCCCTCTGCCCATTGGCTGGGAAGCCGGCGTGACGTCACGGCCGCGTTCCCCGGATGCCCAGCGGCAGGACAATGGAGGCGCCCGGCGGGGCCGCGCGCTTCTCCTCTCCCGCGCGCGCCGCCCCCCCCCCCGCAGGGAAAGAATGGATTCGCCCACCGCTTTCCCCCGCCCTCCCGATAATGGACTGGGCCGGGGAGGGGGGGATCGAGGGATGGGCTCGTCCATTTGCTATACCCCCCCCACGCCCCGCGGATGGATCCGCCCAGGCGCGACCAACCCGCATCCCCGCGGCGCATTAACGCCCCCCCCCGTCGGGTGGTTCCGTCCTGTCGTCCCCACAAAAGAGTTACTGGAATTGGACTGGCCCCCCCACAGGATTCCCCCCCCGACGGGAAGAATCGTCTCGTCGTCGTCCCCCCCCGCAGGATCGGATGGTTCCGTCCGGAGCCAGGCCGCATCCAGATCGCCCAGCGTCACAAAATGGCGTCGCGCACCACACCGCCCCCCCTCCCCACTCGGGCGGGGTGGTTCCGTCCAGCCCCCCTTCTCCGTGGCTCGAACTGCACCCCCTCCCCCTGAGCGCGAATGGGCTCGCCCACCTTGCTCTCCGCCCTCCCCCCAGGCCCGGATGCTTCCGCCCGCGTCCCCCGGGGAGGGGGTTTAAATGGACTCGCCCATCCCCCCCCCAAAGGAGAAGAAAAACAAGGGACTGGATTGGCCCATCCACCTCCCAAACCGGAATGACTCCCCCCCTCCCCCAGAAACGGGTGGTGCCGCCCAAAGGGCGCGTGTGCGTGGTCGATTTACGGGCTAAAAGCCCCTTTCCTGTCATGGGCTCGCCCGACTCCCCCCCCGCCCGCGGAATAGTTCGGCCCGCGCGCGCAGGGAGCGGAACGCCGCGGGGGTCGCGCCCGCCCCTCTGGGGGGCTGGGCAGTGGTACGGTCCGGCAGGGCCTAGCCGGGGCCGCGCGCGCGCACTCACCGGCTCTCCAGACACGCAGACATCCTGGGCAGGATCCTTCCCCCACCCGCCTCGCCCCGTCTTATAACCCCCGGCAAGCCCCGCCCCCGCCCCGCTCCCATTGGCCGCCCGCCCACCGGCCCCGCTCCCATTGGCTGCTTCCCCGCCCAGGGCCCGCCTCCCGGCTCCGCGCCCATTGGCCGGCTCCCGGCCGGTGACGTCGAAGCCGATTGAAAAGAGGCGTGTGACGTCAAGGCGCCCTGCCCCCTCCCTCCGGGGGGCCCCGCCCGCCAGCGGGGTGAGTCAGGCGCCAACACGCCGGGCGCCGATTGGCTGGCGCGCGCGCCCGTCACGGCTCAGTGAGCCAATGGCCGGGCGGGCAGGAAGGGGCGGGCTCCGGGGCCGGAAGTGAGGCCGCCAGGGGTCGCACACGTGGGTGGGGAGAGGCTGGGGCCTGCCTTTGTGCGCGTCTCGCCCACACGGGCCGTGACCCCTCCCGGCACCCGTACCCCAGCCCTCCCCCACCCGGGATCCCCTCCACCAGCCCCCCCGCCACAGGCCCCCCCCCAGACACAGCGCCCCCCCCGATTCCCTCCAATCAGCCCCCCCGGATCCCCTCCTACCAGCTCCCCCTCCAACCAGCCCCTCCCCAGCCACAGCGCCCCCCCCGGGATCCCCTCCTACCAGCCCCCCCACCACAGGCCCCCCCATTCCCCACAACCCCCCCCCGGGATCCCCTCCTACCAGCTCCCCCTCCAGCCAGCCCCTCCCCATCCCCCCCGGCCACAGCGCCCCCCCCCGGGATCCCCTCCAGCCAGCCCCCCCGCCACAGGCCCCCCCCGGGATTCCCTCCAGCCAGCCCCCCCATCCCCAGCACCCCCCCATTCCCTCCTACCGGACCCCCCCCACAACCCCCCCTGGATTCCCCCCCCCAGATCCCCTCCCACTAGCCCCTCCCAGCAAGGGCCCTACCCAGAGCTATCTAGCTGGGGACAGCTTTGCTTCGAACCTCCCCTGTCTGTTCCCTGCGCCCGCCCCCCCCCCGAGCTTATTCCCCACCCTGGGCTTCCACAGGCACCTCTGCTTGCCTCAGTTTCCCACCTCCAACAGCTTCCCCCACCCTCGCCAGACCACAGTCACACCCCCGGGTCCAGCTGCCTGATGGCCAGGTGGGGGCTCTCGGGCCGTGGGCCTACCCCAAACCCATTCAGCGCTGGGGGGAACGGATGAGAGCGGGGCGCCTGGTGGGCTGGGTGGCCGCCAGGCAGGGGTTGGCGGGGCCGTCGGCGGCTGCGGGGCTCTGGGTTTGTGGGCCTGTTCTCACAGACTGGCGTTTCTCGCCCTGCTCCCGTTACCGGCTCCGGGGTCACCGGGCAGAGACTCTCAGGGGCCCACAACCGACCCGGTAACACGTTCCCCCGAGCCGATGGCTGAGAAGAACTGACACAAGCAAGGCCCGGCCAGCAACACCAGCCTCCTGCAGGCAGCCCCCCACCCCGGCAGCTGGCAGTTCACCTGCTGTATCCCCCCAGGCATGGCTGCCCACCACAGCTGGGTCCGAAACTGGGTCCCTGGCTTGCCAGCGTATTCGGCGCCAGGTGATTACCACTGGGCCACCATCAGACTCCCGCTCCGGCCGGGCTGAGCCCATGGATGGATTATAATTGGGGGGCGCGTTAGCCACACAACGGCATCGAAACCGGTCCCCAGGCTGCAACAAAGGTCAAAGGTTTGGCTGCCACGCACGGGCCAAATGCACTCAGAGGCCGCTGGGCGTCTGCTGGACCCCAAGGCAGAAAAGTACGAGCAAATGCATCAAATATAACAGCCCCCCCGCTAAGGTGAAATATTTCCAAAGCCGGCGCGTTTGTGTTTAGAAGCTTTTGGCTCATTCGGGGGAAGAACCAGATGTCGTTTCGATGGGTCGGGGCCCTTTGGGCGAGGTGATGCTGTTTGCGGATCGCCTGGCCTGGGACGTTGAAATGTTCCGCGAGAAAGAAAAACTGCCCAAGGTCTCCAGCCGCCCCCCGGCTCCGTGCCCGGCCTGGTAGCACTGGCCTGGGTCGAGCTGCCGGGTGACCAAATGGTGCCAGGCTGGTAAATTAATAGTACGCTGGATTGCTGGACTCCTGGGTTCTTTCCCTGGCTCGGAGAGGGGAGCGGGGTCTAGTGGTTAGAGCAGGGGGGACCCACAGATCCCTTTCCGCGGTACTCCTGCCTAGGCAGTCCGTGCCCATTGTGTGCAACTGACTATTCCTTACTAAGTGGGGTACTGTGCATCTGTCCTGATTGAATTTCATCCTCTTTCCTTCAGACCCTTTCTCCGCCTCGTTTTGAATTTTAATCCCCTCCTCCAAAGCACTTGCCACCCCTCCCAGCTTGGGTGTCGGCCGCCAACTCGAAGCGTGCTCTCGCCGCCATTATCTAACTCCCTGATGAAGATACAGAACCGACCCCTGCGGGACCCCACTCGTTATGTCCTGCCCGCTTGACGATGAAGCGCTGATTACTCCTCGCCGGGGACAGTTTTCCAACCCATTCTGCACACCTCTTGCAGTAGCTACTACTATAGTAATAGTTTGTGAGGGCACGTGAGCCTTACTAAAGCCTTACTAAAGTCAAGATAGACCCTCTCTACCGCTTCCCCCCTAGCCACGAGGCTTGTTACCCTGTCAAAGAAAGCGAGCAGGTTGGTTTTATGCAATTTGCTCTTGCCAAATCGGAATCATAGAAGATCAGGGTTGGAAGGGACCTCAGGAGGTATCTAGACCCACCTCCTGCTCAAACCAGGACCAACCCCAACCAAACCATCCCAGCCAGGGCTTTGTCAAGCCTGACCTTAAAAACCTCTAAATCCATGCTGACCATTACAGATCACCTTATTATCTGCTTGGTGTTTGCAAATTAGTTGCTTAATTCGTTGCTCTGTTATCTTTCCGGGTACCGAAGTAAAGTTGACGGGTCTGTAATGCCCCGGCTTGCCCTTAAATTGGCCCTCTGGAATCGCTCCAGTCTTCCAGGACTTTTCGAAGATAATGACCAATAGCCGAGCGATCTCCTCAGTCAGCTCCTTGAGTGTTCTAGGATGGACTCATGTTAGCAACAAGGTATGGGAAAGCGAGGGCCCCTTACTGAATGGGGGAGGCAACCGCGTGACAGGGGATGTGGAAAAAGCTGAAGTACTCAATGCTGTTTTTGCCTCGGTCTTCACAGACAAGGGCAGCTCCCAGACTGCTGCACTGGGCAGGGCAGGGTGGGGAGGAGGTGAGCAGCCCTCAGTGGAGAAAGAACAGGTGAAGGGCTGTTTAGAAAAGCTGGACATGCACAAGTCTGTGGGTCCAGATCTAATGCAGCAGAGGGTGCTGAGGAAATTGGCTGATGCGATTGCAGAGCCACTGGCCATTGTCTCTGAAAATTCATGGCCACTGGGGGATGAAGTCTGCGGAAGAGAAGAGTGAGGGGGGATTTGATAGCTGCTTTCAACTACCTGAAAGGGGGTCCCAAAGACGATGGAGCTCGGCTGTTCTCAGTGGTGGCAGATGACAGAACAAGGAGCAATGGTCTCACGTTGCCGTGGGGGAGGTCGAGGTTGGATATTCGGAAACACTTTCACGAGGAGGGTGGTGAAGCAGTGGAATGGGTTCCCTAGGGAGGTGGTGGAATCTCCTTCCTTAGAGGTTTTTAAGGCCCAGCTTGACAAAGCCCTGGCTGGGATGATTTAGTTGGGGTTGGTCCTGCTTTGAGCAGGGGGTTGGCCTAGATACCTCCTGAGGTCCCTTCCAACCTGATCTTCTCTGATTTCATCAGGCCCTTGGTGACTTGATGACATCTAAGGTGGCTGAGTCATTTTTAACTCGTTCTTTCCCTGTTCTAACCTCTGCTCCTGTTCAGTACGTGGGACGTCCAATCCCCGTGAAACTTTTTGGTGAAAAACAAAGAAAAGTCATTTAGCACTTTCACCATTTCAACATTTTCTATCATCGTTTCCCTTCCCCCTCGTTGAGTAACGGGCCGACCCCTTCCATGGTCTTCCTCGTGCTTCTAATGGATTTGCCAAATGTTTCCTTGTTACCCAGTATGTCTCTAGCTAGTTTGTTCTCATTCTGGGCCTTTCGAATTTTGTCCCTATGTATTTGTTTATATTCCTTTGTCATTTCACCTAGTTTCCACTCTTGCGTTTCAGATCCTTGACGATCTCCTGGTTAAGCCAGGGTGGTCTCCAGCCATACTTCTCTCTCTCTCAGGGCAATCGTTTGCTTTTGCACCCTTAATCACGTCTCCAAAAAACGACCAAATCTCTCAAACTCGTTTTCCTCTTAGACTTGCTTCTCACAGGATCCTACCTACCAACTCCGTGAGTTTGCTAAAGTCGGCCTCCTTGAAATCCATTGTCTTTATTGTGCCGTCTTCCGTCGTATCCTTTCCCGGAATCACGAACTTGTCTTCCACATTCACATTCTCAACCAGTTCCTCCCCCTTCGTCAAGGCCTCGCCCCGAGTTGCTTTCTCCACCTTCTGAGCGAAAAAATGGCCTCCAGGGCGGTCCAAGGATTCGTCGGATCAGCTGTCCCCGGCCACGTTGTTTTCCCGACGGACGTCGTGGGAGTCGAAGTCACCCGTGGCCACCAAGTGCCGGGCTTCGGCTGAGTTTGTTAAGTTGTTTGAAACTCGGCTTGTCTTACCAGTGTCCCGTTCCCCACCCCGGCGCCCCCTAGCAGACATTCTTCCTCCAAACGGCCAACACGGGGAGACAATTTGCCCCGCTTGGCGGGCGGGGCGGGGGAGTACACAGGGGAAATGACACCCCCTCCCCGCAGGACCCACATTTTAAGCCCAGGGGGTTCTCCAAAGAAACAAAGTTTATTGCCCAGAACAATTTCCCGCCGCATTATATATATATATATATATATATAAAAAAAAAAGCTTCTCATCTCACAGCCCAGTGTATAAACTTGTGTCCCCCCCCCACCCCCCCAACATACAACTTCACTAACACAAATAACCCATGGGAGAAGAAAAGGTGGGGGTAGAGATTCCAACGTCATCTCCCCTCTGCCCCCCTTCCCCGAGGTCTGGGTAGAAATGGCTCCTTCTCCCCCCGCCCCCGTAGTGACACCCCTCCCCCCAAAGCCGGTGTCTCCCCAAAATTCAGGGGTAGGGGGTGTATTTACCATGACCCCCCCACTCCAAATATGTAACAAGGGAAACTGGGTTTAAATATGAAAAAAATACAGAACCGGGGGAGAGGGGGATGCCCCCCCCAAGTAAAAAACGGTCCCCCAAAAGTCTGGTTGGCGGGGGCAGGAGGGAGCTGGGATTAGCTGCCTCCCTCACCCCGGCTTGAACAGTTCCAATGCTACAGAGTTAATGCCCCTTCCCGCTGCCCGTCCTGGGGTTCAGGGTGCCCCCCCCAGAGTGGGGGAGGAGGCGGTGTCCGCGTGGCCGCATCCGGAAGGGAAGAGGTGGGTGCGTGGGGGGGGGCGTCTCACACGCTGAGTTTGCAGTGGCAAAGCTCCTTGTACATCTGTCGCCGGAGCTTCGGCATGTCCTGCTGGGTGAAGGTGAACGCCCGGCCCAGCGCCAGGAACTTGCAGTACTGGGGGGCAGGGGGGGAGAAGCAGAGTTAACCAGGGGCACAGAGAAAAAGTTTTCCCCTCCAGGGGGCGCCGGCTCCCATCCGGCCCCAGTCTGCGTGAGCTGAGTTCGTCGGGTCTCAGCCCGGCTCATCACCAGCACGGGTGGCGCGAGATGCGGCCCACCACTGCGACGGGGAAAACGCACGGTGGGACTTGGGGGGTGGGGGGGGAGAATGCGAACGGCGTCCCTGCAGCCTCCACAATGGGTGGAGTTGGCAGGTCTAAGGGGGGCCTAGTGGCTGGGGGGCTGTCAGTGTGCACAGGGGGAGATCCGGGCGATGGGGGGGGGGCGCCCGTGAGGAACCGCTGCTCCCCCCGGCTCCCCCCCAGCGCCAGCCGCCGCTCACCTGCAGGACAAAGGCTCCACAGTCACTGTCGTTATTCTGCCTGGCCACGTTCTGGGGAGAGGGGAGGGGAGGGCGAGTGAAGTCCGAGCACCCCCCTGCCCGCGGCAAGAGCCCGGCCCCCCCTGCTCTGACCCAGTAGCCCTCACTCCCCTCCCCGAGCCGGGGAGAGAACCCAGGAGTCCTGGCTCCCAGCCCCCCTGCTCTGACCCACCAGCCCCCACTCCCCTCCCCGAGCCGGAGAGAGAACCCAGGCATCCTGACTCCCAGCCCCCCGGCTCTGACCCACCAGCCCCACTCCCCTCCAACAAGGCGTGGAGAGAACCCAGGAGTCCTGGCTCCCAGCTCCCACCCCCTGCTCTGACCCACCAGCCCCCACTCCCCTCCCCGAGCCGGGGAGAGAACCCAGGCATCCTGACTCCCAGCCTCCCTGCTCTAACCCACCAGCCCCCACTCCCCTCCCGGAGCCGGGGAGAGAACCCAGGCATCCTGACTCACCATCTTAAAGGAGCCCCTCCAGCCATCTCTGAAGTCCGGCCGATCCTTCTTGTCTGCTTCAGCCTGGAGGTACCTACAGATGTGCTGGGGGGGGGTTGAGGGGGGGCAGGAGGAGCACAAAGGGGGTGACTCAAGGGGGGGGGAAAGGGGCCACCTGATAGGACTGCCAGGAGTTAAGGGTGCAATGGGTGCCCCCTGGAAAGGACAGGCCCCGTGCCCCATTCCCCGTCCCCAGAGCCAGCCAGGCCCCGCCCTGGGGCCAGGTGGGAGCCCGCGCCCCCTGGAGGGGACAGGCCCCGCCCCTTGCCCCCCTGCCCGGTTACCTTGGGGCAGCGGCGGTTGAGCGTCCGCTGGGAGTCGAAGTAGGTGATGCTCTTCTGCCTCACGTCCACGGAGACCAGGGACCAGTGCACCTCCAGGTGGATGGGGATGAGCAGCAGGTCCTTGTTGAAGATGTCCACCTGCGGGGGGCGCCCCACGCACTCAGCCAGCCAGCCACCTCCTCCAGCCCTGCCTGCCGGGGGAGAGCGCCCCCTGCCGAGCCCCCCAGTGCCGCCCTGGGGCCAGCCCTGCATGCCAGGGGAGAGCGCCCCCTGCCGAGCCCACCGCCCCGCTCCCTGCCCCTCAGAGTCCCTTAGGGCAAGCCCTGCCTGACGGGGGAGAGCGCCCCCTGCCGAGCCCACCGCCCCGCTCCCTGCCCCACAGCGCCCCCTGCCGCACTCACATTTTTGGTCCAGCGTTTCACCCCCTCGTACCCCTTCGTTCGTAGCTTATCGTAGAAAAAACTGTTGAAGAAATGGACCTGGGGAGGGGGAGAGCCTCTGTTTAGACACCAACAGCCCCAGGCCCGGCCCTTCCACCCGGCCGGGGGCAGCAGGGCCTCTGGGCTGCCCCAGCCCCACGGCTCTAACCACCAGCCCCCACTCCCCTCCCAGAGCTGGGGAGAGAACCCAGGAGTCCTGGTTCCCAGCCCCCCCCCCAACTCTAACCACCAGGCCCCATTCCCCTCCCAGGGCCGGGGCTTCTCCGACTCCTATCAAGTCTCTGCTGAAGTGGTGGGGCAGGCCTGATTTACCCCAGTGGGGGGTGCAGGAGAAGCCAAGGACTGGGGTAACAGGGGCTGTAGGTCGGGATCGAGGGGCGTCAGTCCCCATCAGCTGCAGGTTGCCACCTAGTGGCGGTTCCTTAGAATGGCACCTCGCCACCCCGAAACTCTGGGTAAGAGGGCGCTCACCTTGTCTGGCACCGTATCCATGACGAGGTCCCCGTACATGTTCATGACCTGCGCACGCAACAGTGAGAAAGGACAGAGGGTTAGGGGCACCCCACCCCACTCCGGGCCTGGTGCCCGGCGCTGCGATGCGACCCCCTCTGGGGCGGGGCGGCTGGTTACACAGAGACCCCTCGCCCGGCGCTGAGATGCGGCCACCTCTGGGGCGGGGTGGCTGGTTATACAGGGACTCCTCGCCCAGTGCCGAGACACCCTGGGGCTTGGGGGCCAGTACTGAGTGCCAGGGGAGGGCCCCCTGCCCCGCAGCACCCCCCCCCCCGGTGGGCTTGCTGAGCGCCCCACCTGGTCATTGAGCCAGTTGGGGCCGTAGAGCGTCTGCAGGTCGTCCATGGTCAGCACGTGGCGCTTGTAATTCACCCGGAAGCCCCTCACCATGGCGTTGCCCGGCATCCGCTGGTACGACTGGATCAGCTGCTGCACCGTGCCCTTCCTGTGGGGTGGGGTAGCCAGGGGTGGGAGGCAGGCATGAGAATGGAACCCAGGAGTCCTGGTTCCCAGCCCCTCCCCCGGCTCTAACCCACCAGCCCCCACTCCCCTCCCAGAGCCAGGGAGAGAACCCAGGAGTCCGGGCTCCCAGCCCCTCCCCCCACTCTAACCCACCAGCCCCCACTCCCCTCCCAGAGCCGGGGAGAGAACCCAGGCGTCCTGGCTCCTAGCCCTCCCCGGCCCTGCTCTAATCCCTCCCGGGTACCTCTGTGGCGTGGAAAACTCTTGCTGGAAAATGTCTTCTAGCTTCTCCACCACCTCATCGGTGCTGACGGGGATGAGGCTGCCGTAGGCCTGAAGGAACTCATCCAGAATGCCTGCGGGGTGGAAAGCAGCAGGATAGAATAGCTGAGGTGACAGCGCTGGGGGCTGAGATGCGGCCACCTCTGGGGTGGGGCGGCTGGTTATACAGGGATGCTGCAGTCAGAGACCGCGATTCATCTTAGCTTGCGTACGAAAAGCAAGCCTCTTTCCACCACTGATGCTCACAAAAAACCCTCCCCGAGATCACCGCATTGCAGGCTGTCTGCCTGAGTTGGCAGGCAGCCTGAGACCCTGGCTCACTGGTGCGTCATGTCCCCCGGACGAGCTAAGTGGGATTTTAACTCTGAAACCTAGTGATGGTGCCTGGTTTTCTCTGGGTCTTAACTGAGCAGGGAAGCATGGAGAGTCGCCAAAGGTGAGGAAGCCAGAAAGCGGCACTGCCCGGCGGCACGGCTGCGTCCTGTCCTAATCCCTCCCCTTCACCTCCCCAAGGCTGCTGAACGAAAGCCTGACACCTTGTGGTGGGAGGTCAACGCTACACCCGTTTTGGCATGACGTCCTCCTGCACTTGCCCCTCCCCTGCCTTCTCTCCACCTTTATTGGGGGGCCCCGCATAGGGGGGCACCCCCTCCCACGTCCTAGCTCCTTACTCTGTACGCAGGTGACGTGTTCCTCCCGCAAGGGGCTGAGTTGTGCTGCCTTCTCCCCGGGCGGCGCCTCTCTCGGGGGCCCTCCGGGCCCATCCTTGGCCCGGAAGAACTCCTCCACCGCGTGGGCCCCGCCGATGCTGCAGACGTTGCTGATGACGATGCTGGGGTCCGAGGAGGCGGCAGCCAGGGCTCCGAGGTCGCCGTCGGGGGCCAGGGAGGCGAAGCCGTTGGGCAGGGCGCCCGCGGGGCCTGGGGAGGAGACATGGGGCCCGTTACGCTGGGGGGAGGATGGGTGTAAGGGGTTTCCCTATGGATCCAATTCCACCCCCCTCTGCCATAGCCCCTTCCCATAACAAGCAGTGAGGCCCCCCTGCCCCCTCCTGGTTACCTGGGTCCCCGTCCAGCGTGGGCGCCTCTCTCCTGCTCCCGGGGGGCGACCGCTCTGCCGGGAGCCGGGCGCCGTCCTCCCCGCCCACCTCCATGGCGCCGTCCGCCCGCTGCAGCTGGGCATACTGCGGGTACGGGGAGGAGCCGGGCTCCTCGCCCATCAGCGCCCCCAGCAGGGTGAGCCGGGGGGGCGAGGGGGCGAAGGCCCCGCCCAGGTGGTAGTCCAATCGGGGCGAGGGGCGGGGCCGGAAGCGCAAGGGGCAGGGCCCTGGCTTGGCCCCGCCCTGGCAGTCCTCCTCCTCCTCCTCCAGGGGGCAGCCTTTCAGGTCGTCGTCGGGCTGGGAGCCGGGCGAGAGGGAGGAGCGAGTCCGCTTGGCGCTGCCCCGCCGGCGCCCCCGGCAGGCCAGCTTGCCCCACAGCTTCCAGGGGAAGGCCAGGGAGGAGCATTTGGAATACAGCAGCATGCGGAAAGCCCGCCGGGCCCGCTGACGCCGTCGCAGCTGGCAGCGCCGCCTGCTGGCCCCCAGGAGCGGCGGCCGCCCCCCGGCGAAGGGCCAGTCCGGGCCTCCGCTCCTGGCCACCTTCTCCCCGGTGGTTTTGCTCCGGGCCCAGCCCGCGACGCGAGGCAAGTCCCAGTCGCCGGCGTGGCCTTCCTCCTCACTGTCGAAGCCCGGGGGTTGCTCTTTGGTGTAGGCCAGCCGGCGCCCGCCTTCGAAGCAGCCGCCATGCTTGGGGGCCGGGGGTTGGGGCTCCTCCCAGTCCTGGGACGCCAGGCGCAGCCTCTCCCGCCTCGGGGGCTCACGGAGCCCAGGGCTGGGGCCCCACAGCTTCTTGGCCTGGATGGTTTCCTTCATGGCTCCGACGTGCCTGTAGGGAGCGGGGGACAAGAGTAAGGGCTGCCAGCCTCCTGCTGCACCGGATGCCAGGGAGATCCTCGACTCACTGCCATGCCACCCATCCCGCGCCTCAGTTTCCCCCATGCTCCTACTCTGCTGGGTACTGAGGGAGGAGGGGTGGCAACACACCTCACAATGGGGGAGTCACTGTCAGCATAACAGGGGACCTCTGATCCCAGCTGGGACCTGGCACAATCAGGCCAGGATCTGCCCAGACCTTATCCAAATCCAGTCGGGGTGTCTGGGCCAATTGGGGGGCATCCCTATCTTGGGGTTGGGGAGAACCTCGATGCCAGGGGGACCCCAATCCCGGTCGGACAGGGCCTGTGCAACACTCGGCATAAGTCCTTGCCCAGTTCGAATTCCTAGACGCTACCGTAATGGGCTCTCTTGAATCGGTTTGAGGCTGGTTTGGCCAAATTTGTTTCACCCCTGGACAGGGACCCATTGATTCTGGACCAATTTGGAAGCCTCCACGTGTCTTCCGTTGGCCTCTGTAGCTGTGTCACTCCCAAAATATGAGAGAGACGAGCTCTCGGGGACCCAGAGAGCGTCCGCGTGGAAGCTCAAACCCCTGTCTCTTTCGCCAGCAGAAACCGGTCCAATAAAGGGTGTCTCACCCCTCCTGGTCTCTATATTAAATCACAATACGTTTGCGTGTCTGACTGAAAGCTCTCTGAATCCTGTGTCCCATTGTGGTGCCCACAACTTAAGGACGAGGGTGGTGAAGCACTGGAATGGATTCCCTAGGGAGGTGGTGGAATCTCCTTCCTTAGAGGTTTTCAAGGCCCAGCTTGACAAAGCCCTGGCTGGGATGATTTAGTTGGGGTTGGTCCTGCTTTGAGCAGGGGAATGGACTCGAGAACTCCTGAGGTCCCTTCAAACCCTAATCTTCTTCTTCTATGATCCATCGGAGAGGGGTCAGAGAAGAGCCGTAGGAATGATTCAAAAACCAGCCTTAGATTGAGAGACTCAAAGAGCTCGGTCTCGTTTGCTTGGCAAAGAGAAGGTGAAAGGGTGACTTGATCACTCTAAGTATCTACCTGCGGAACAAATATTGCATAACGGGCTTTTCAATCTCGCAGAGAAAAGTCTAACACCATCTCTGTGCGCACTGACAGCCCCCCAGCTAGAGACATGCACGGGGGGAAAAAAGGCGTACAGCTTGGAAAAGGAGACGACTAAGGGGGGATACGATAGAGGTCTCTAAAATCATGACTGGTGTGGAGGAAGTAAATAAGGAAGTGTTACTTACTCCTTCCCAGAACACAAGAACTAGGGGTCACCAAATGCAACTAATAGGCAGCAGGTTTCAAACACACAAAAGGAAGTGTTTCTTCACACAATGCACAGTCAACCTGTGGAACTCCTCGCCAGAGGGTGTTGTGAAGGCCAAGACTAGAACAGGGTTCAGAAAAGATCTAGATACGTTCATGGAGGATAGGTCCATCAACGGCTATTAGCCAGGATGGTGTCCCTAGTCTCTGTTTGCCAGAAGCTGGAAATGGATGACAGGGGATGGATCACTTAATGATTCCCTGTTCTGTTCATTCCCCCTGGGGTACCTGGCATTTCCACTGTCAGAAGACAAGATACTGGGCTAGATGTACCTTTTGTCTGACCCACTCTGGCCGCTCTTATGAGAATAATTAAACACTGGAACAACTGACCAAGGATCGTGGTGGATTGTCCATCTCCGACAATGTCTAAATCAAGATCAGAGGCTGGGAATTCGGAGGAGACCCTAACTGGTCTGAAGACAGAGCTTCAGCAGTTTAAGAACGGGATTATCTGACAGCGTTGCCCAGTAGGGCAGGGGATCTTGTCTCCATGACGTAAGAGGTCCCTTCCGGTTCTGTTGTGCATCTGTGCAGTGCTGGAATCGCCAGATCAAATCCAACCAGCCTCAGACACTTCAAACAAAGGTGTAAAAACCCTACAGATGAGGGATAAACTACCCCCTACAAATGTCTCGTCTTGATCTCCGAGATCGGCTTTAAATCCCGAAGCATGAGGTAGGTTTAACTGCCCTTCCAAAACTCGTTAGCGTTCACTACCCTAACTCTGGATATTCCAGAGAGACGGCCAATCCCTCTTTGTATCTTGTTACGTTGCTGGCCTGAAGCAGAGAGTTCCGCCGATTAACTGCAGTTAGACAATACGTGCAAATGAAAAGGTGGCGAATTCAAACCTGATCAAAGGAAATTCATTTCATGGACTGTCCCCTTGTTCTTGTCTCAAGACAGAGACAACAGAAATTCCCAGTCCGTCTTCTTTATCCCAATATGGTTAAGCAAGACAGAATTTAATTATTTTTTATAATTCCGATGGATATAATATCTATGTTTATTTTTCAGCCTTTCCCATGATTTTTAGTCATTTACATTTTCACAGTTGTGCAAAATGATGGGATGCCTTATTTTAAATGTTTTTATCTATTTCAAATTTTCACAGCTGGGCAATAATTTAATGACAGTAAAAGTCAAGCTCCAAAAAGCTTAAAGATTTACAACCATTTAAAACACGGACTGTCAATAGCACACGTCAAAACTGATTTAAGGATATTGGCTTCCTTCACCTAGCCGTAAATGTCAATGATCATCGATGAAAATATTTTCTCATCTGTCTGCGTGCGTACACTGAAATCGACTTTTACTTAATCGTCCCAAGTCTAATTATTTTATGGACTTTTAGCATCTCCCCTCTTATTTATCTCCTTGCGAAGAAGATTCGTCTTAGAAGCTCGCTTGATTACAGTCCTGGAGAGAAAATTCCAGGGACTAAATTCTTTAAGGTAGCAGAGAAAGGAGGATCAAGATTTTAACAGCTGGAAGTTGAAGCCAGGCAAATTCCGATACGTAGGGCCCTACCAAATTCACGGGCCATTTTCACGGTCATAGGATTTTAAAAAATCATCAATGTCATGATTTCAGCTCGTTAAATCTGAAATGTCACGGTGTTGGAATTGCAGGGGTCCTGACCCAAAAAGGAGTCGTGGGGGGAGTGGGGTTTGCAAGGTTATTGTAGGGGGTGTTGAGGTACGACTACCCTTACTTCTGCCCTGCAGCTGGTGGGGTGCTGCTCTCTGCTTGCGCAGCTCTGAAGGCAGTGCCGAAGTACGGATAGCAATACCATGACCCCCCTTAAAATAACCTTTTTTGGGTCAGGACCCCCAGTTTGAGAAACGCTGGTCTCCCCTGTGAAATCCATATTGTAAAGGCACACAAAAGACCCGATTTCACAAGGGGAGACCAGATTTCATGGTCCGTGACGCGCTTTTAGTGGCCGTGAATTTGGTAGGGGCCTTACTGACGTGGTACCAATTTGTAACAGTGAGGGGGAGTCGCTGTTGGAACACATTCCCACATGGTGGATTTTCCATCAATTGAACTCTTCCAAGCCAGACCAGATGCCTTTCCAGAAGACGGTGCATAGTCCAACGCAAGTGAGTGGGTAACATTTAATGGGGATATAACTGGGTCAGACTCATTAGATGATCTGGCCTTAAATCTAACAAGCTGAAAGCTATGCTGGTATAAGCACCTTCCTATCAATATAACTGTGCCACACTATGCTACGACTTACTGTTACCAGTCTAGCTTCTTTCACTCCAAGAGGGTGTTTTTAATATACACTATACTCCCGTTTCCCCTTTTATCCGAATCTCTGCATTACCCAAGGAAGGGATCTGGAGAACGCGGAGGTTCAGATCATAAAGCAGAGACCCCTGGGCAGGACTGAAGACAACAACCCCTGCCGCTGATTCAATTTCTCTGCACTCTCGCGTACCCAAATAAATTCCGGGTCCCCCGGGGCATTTCGGATAATCGGGAGCGTACCGGTATAAAGGCGGGCTTTGCCAGAAAAGCTGCGTCCAAAGCAGCGTGCCTAGTGTAGACACGACCTGCTGCTGAAATAGAAAGCTTTCCCAAGGTACGCACAGCAAAGACGTGACCTCCCTGCCATGGAGGAAAGAGGCAATTGGGGGGCGGGGGGGGGACACAAAGAGCCATGGGCACGGGGTGAGACTGGGGGCCCTGGCATGGGAGAAGGCAGAATGGAGAGAGAATGGGTCACCCTGGTATGGGGCTGAGAAGGGAATTGGGGTGCACACAGAACCACTGGCATGGGGGAGGAAAATTGGGGACACACAGAACTTCTGGCATGGGGGAGATTGAGGGACCCCAGTATGGGGGGGGAGAGTCCCTCGTGTGGGGGAGGAAGTGAGGGACCCTGACATGGGGGAAGGAGGCAATGGGAGGGGCACAGAGAGCCCCTAGCACGGGGAGCAGAGGGAATGGGGGATACAGACAGAGCCCCTGGTATGGGGGAGATGGGAAGAAGCTGCAAGAGAGGGGGATGGGAGGTGGTCCCAGGGAGCCTGTCAGGGGGTGGGGAATGGCGGGAGGCAAGGAGCTGCCCACATCCACCGTGAGCTCGACTAATCCAGCTGCGGAGCGTGCGTGCCCTCTTGTTCGCATTACCGGGCATGGACCGGGAGGCCAGGGCGCTAGGCAAAGACACCCAGAACAAAGATCTCACCACCTCAGAGACGGCAGCGTCACGGGCGATGCTCGGGATCGGGCAGCAAGGACCAGGACAGCAAAGACAAGCCGGCGACAGAGATGGGGAGGGGGCCAAGAGATGGGGGGGGGGAGCCAACGACCTGCGGAGCTGCATGTGGGGGGGGGTGAGCAGCACTTGCTGAGGCCAGGAGAAGGCCGAGCCAGTGACGGAGCCGGGAAAGGAGGCGAGTTCGAGCGAGGGACGGGAAAGGCACCTCCACGCTGCAAGAGTCAGGACCTTCTGGGTTGGAACGGCCGCAGAGATCAAAGCAGCAGCAAAGTCGCATGGTTTTTCACTCGGGGGTCAAGCCCGGGGTTTCGGGGGGTGGGTTAGAGAACCCGAGTTAAGCCCACGCCGCAGGGCGGACGAACCCCCGGGAGCCCGGCCGGATTCAGAGGCCGCCTAGAGGGGAGGCAGAGGCCTGAGTCCAAGCCCGACAGGGTGTTTTCTAAGCGACCCCCCCCCCCCCGCCCAGCCCCGATCCGGCAGCAAAGGGCCAAGCCCCCCCATGGCGGTGCTGGGCTCTCCGGCAACTGGGGGAAGGGGTGGACCGGGGGGGGGGTGTCTCTTCCTCCCCTTGTCACAGCGCCGGGGGGAGCAGGGGGGGCCGCCCCGGCCAACCCCACTGAAGCCCCCCCCCGGGCCTGGGTATGTGGCGGGGGGGGGGAGGGGAAAGTGCCTCGGACCCCAGGCAAAGCTCCCTCGGGGGGGGGGACTGGTGGGGGGGGCTCTGCCATGAGATCCCATCAGCCCCCCCCAGGAGAAGATCAAGGGAGGAAAGGGGCGCTGGGGGGGGGCACAAAGCCTCTAACACCCCCCCCCAGAGCGGGGAAGGGGAGGAGCGGACCCGGGTGGGGACAGGGCGAGGGGGGGAGGCGGCGGCGGACCTGGGTGGGAACAGGGCGAGGGGGGGGGGAGGGGGCGGCGGACCGCAGTGGGGACAAGGCGAGGGGGGGGGGAGGGGAGGAGCGGACCCAGGTGGGAACAGGGCGGGGGGGGGAGGGGCGGCGGACCGCAGTGGGGACAGGGCGGGGGGGGCGGGAGGGGCGGCGGACGCGGGGGGGGACAGGACCGAGGGGCGGGGCCGGTCACTCACCCCCCCCGGAGAGCGGGGCCTCGCTCCGGCTCCCTGCGCCGCCGCCGCCGCCGCCGCCTCCCAGGACCGAGGAGCCGCCGGCGCCGCCCAATGGCGTCATCAACCCGCGCGCCCGAAAAAAAAAAGGGGGGGGGCCGCGCGCGCCGCGTCACCTCCGCCGCCCCGCCCCCTCCCCCGGACGCAAGCGCCGCGTTACGTCACGTTCCCGGCGCGCGGCGTCACTCCCCCCCCTCCGCCTTCGCGCTGCGCGCTGCGTCACCGCGCTGCCTCCTTGGGCGGGGCCACGCCTCGCTCCTGGGGTGTTACGTCACGGCCACGGCGTGCGTCCCTCAAGAGGGAGGGGGCGGGGCCTGATCCTTCCCGTGGGAGGGAGGGGCTGGGAGAGGGAGCCTGGGAGGCCGCGGGGCATTGTGGGACAGGCGGTCACCCCATGTGCCCCAGGGCATTGTGGGACAGGATGCCGCAGTTGCCCCAGGGCATTGTGGGATCGGTCATCCCGGGGCATTGTGGGACAGGAGGCCACAGTCGCCCTGGTGCATTGTGGGACAGGAGGCCGCCGCGGTCACCGTGGTGCATTGTGGGATAGGAGGCCATGGTCACCGTGGTGCATTGTGGGATAGGAGGCCACGGTCACCCTGGTGCATTGTGGGACAGGAGGCCACGGTCGCCCTGGAGCATTGTGGGATAGGTCACCCCAGGCCATTGTGGGACAGGAGGCCACGGTCGCCCTGGAGCATTGTGGGATAAGTCGCCCCATGGCATTGTGGGACAGGAGGCCACAGTCACCCTGGTGCATTGTGGGAAAGGAGGCCACAGTCGCCCTGGTGCATTGTGGAAAAGGAGGCCACAGTCGCCCTGGTGCATTGTGGGATAGGTTGCCCCGGGGCATTGTGGGACAGGAGGCCACGGTCACCCAGGCGCATTGTGGGACAGGAGGCCATGGTCACCCCGGGGCATTGTGGGACAGGAGTCTGCGGTCGCCCCGGAGCATTGTGGGATAGGTCACCCCAGGACATGGTGGGATAGGAGACCACGGTCACCCTGGTGCATTGTGGAATAGGTCGCCCCAGGGCATTGTGGGACAGGAGGCTGTGGTCGCCCCAAGGCATTGTGGGACGAGAGGCTGCCCTGGGGCACCCTGGAACTGGAGATGGTTCTGGGGCATCATGGGACACTAGGCTGCCTCGGGGCACTGTGGGAGAGGAGCCCACCCCCGGGGCATTGTGGGACAGAAGGCCGCTTGGCACGATGGGTTGGGGCACGAGGCCACGTCCTGTCACGGAGGGCTGGCAGAGCCCTGCACATTTTTCTGGGAAGGCAGCCTCCCCACCCCCCCAGTGCCTCAAGGCATCGTCTAACAGCTGCCACGTGCTGAGGCTGAGAGGGGTGACCAATGACTCCCTTCTGGGCCCTGCCCCCGGCCTGTACAAGACCAACGGCCCCAGCCCAGCCCTTGCGCTGCAGCCGGGCTTGGAGATGAGGTCCGCTCTGCCTCTGCCTCCCCACGTACTGCGGCTGGGACTCGGCCTTCCACGGCACTGCACGTGATTTGTTGGAGGAAGAGGCAACACAGCTGCTGGAAAGGGAAATCACGCCTCGCTGATCTACTACAATTCTTTCAGGGGCATCAACAAACACGTGGACAGTGCATCTGGCATACCTGGACTTTCCGAAAGCCTTTGACAAGGTCCCTCACCGAAGGCTCTTAAGCAAAGCAGTCACAGGATAAAAGGGAAGCTTGTCTCATGGGTCAGAAACTGGCTAAAAGATGGGAACAACGGGTAGGAATAAACAGTCAGTTTTCAGAACGGAGAGCGATAAACCGCAGGGTCCCTCAAGGATCTGTACTGGGACTGTGCTGGCTGGAGTATGGAAGAGCTTCTGTACGAGGAGAGATTAAAAAGACGGAACTGTTTGGCTTGGAAAAGAGGATTACGGAGAAGGAGATGATACTGGTCTATCAAATCATGAATGGTGTGGAGAAAGTGTATTTATTTTCCCTTTCACATAACACAAGAACCAGGGTGACATACTCAAGTTAATAAGCCGCAGCTTTAAAACCAAACCAAAGGAAGTACTTGACCCAACCTGGGGAACTCCTTGCCAGGGGATGTTGTGAAGGCCAAAAGTATAACATGGTTAAAAAAAAGAATTAGTTACGTTCCCGGAGGATAGGTCCACCAGTGGCTATTAGCCAAGATGGTCAGGGGGACAACCCCATGCTCCGGGTGGCCCCAAACCTCTGACTGCCAGAAGCTGGGATTGGACAACAGGGCAACTTTCCATTGATCCAGCCCCTGTTCAGTTCCTTCCCTTGGAAGCACCTGGCACCAGCTCCTGTCAGAAGACGGGATACTGGGCTAGATGGACCTTTGGTCTGACCTTCTATGGCCATTCTGATGTGCCAGTCAAGCCATTTTAGAGTGGTCAACCCCTTCCACGGTAGAGTCCTTTAGAGAGGCTAACAAAGGAACCTTCAACCCAGCCCCTTCCCCGTAGCTGGATGCCCGTCTCCAACCTGCTAACAGGACTCTGATCTGCCCACCATCCAGTCCCCTCCCACCACATTTGTTTGTTTGTTTGTTTGTTTTTTTTGGGGGGGGGTCAGCTTTTTGTCCAAATCTGTTTCTTGCCCCCCTTCAGGGTGTGACTTTCCCGTAGACCTTCCACACCAGTTCCCAACCCATTCCAATGTGAACCCCCCCTCCAAAGAATCTATGGAAATCTGACATCTCCTCACTCTTTATTGCACAGAAAGACAGAAATTGCATGCCCAGTTGCGGGGCCGAGTGGCCACAGCTTTTGACCACGAAGACGACACCCAGGGCGGAGAGAGCCACGACGACAGCCAATGCCAGCAGCAAAATCAATACCAGCACCGTCTCAGGCAGATCTTCACTACCTGCAAGAGGAAGAAGGGGGAATAGAGCCAGACACAGTGGAGTCTTGGATCCACAGACCCTCATTACAGCTCATGGCTGTGCCCAGTGGTGTTTCAGGCTCAGAAGGAGCAATTAAGCCCCTTTAAGGTGTGAGAGCACGAAAGAACTTGGGGAAGATGACCGCCCAAGGCAGCCTGCTGCTTGGAGGTTGCCTCCAACAGGCTCAGCCTGTAATCAGAGAACGCCAGGAGAATGAATTTAATACCTAGCTCTTTTCATCTATAGATCTCCAGGTGCTTTAGAGAAGGTCAATATACTCTCCATTTTACAGATGGGAAAATGGAAGCGCGTTAAAGGGACTTGGAAGATCTGGGTGACCTTGCCCGTGTCCCCGTTCAGTGCTCTGTTCACTAGCCCACACTGCCTTTTGGGCACTCCAGGCCAGAAAGCCAGAGCACTGGTTGCTCTTTCTGCGTTCAGGGAAGCAGGACTTTGTAGATGGTATAAACAAGGGTACACCTGACTTATGTCACCCCATCTCCTCATAAAGGCACCTCGGAAAGGCCCAAAATATCTGCTAGCCCCTGGGGCCAGCAGCAGATTCACAGCCAAAGGCCAAAGGAGCCACTATGACCTCAGACATCCTTGATAACATAGGCTGATGAAATTCACCCACCAGGCGCTCCAGCCAGATCTAGGAGAGCTAGTTGAAACCTCAGTATTTTGTTTGAGAAATCCCAATATTTATGTAGGACTGGAAAGGTTCCTGGGTCATCCAGTCCAGGCAATCGCATCATATAACCCCGGTCATAAATTTATCAAGATCCATCTGAAGTCTCGTTAGGTTTCTCTCTGATCTCCTTGTTACTTCTATTAGGAGTTATTCTAGTACCCCCACTCGGATTGTTAGAAACCTTCCAATTTAAGATTATTCATGGACGTTTTTGTTCCAATTTGGAACAGAAACAGAGAAGTTTGAAAGTCCCCCCGCAACACACAGTGTCCAAAATTTTTGTTCTGGATCCTTGATTTTATAATCCCCCCCCCCCGGCCACACACAAAAAATGGTCTGTTCTACCAAGGTCGAAATGGAACGTCCTTGTGGAGTTGTGCTGGAAGATGCTATGGGAAACACGTTGCGTCTTAATAGGGCATGGAGAGATGTTCTGTTGGATGACTAAAGTGAGAGCTTTAGTCGCAACTGGTCACACTTTCCGATGGCCATTTTGAGGACCCCAAGTGCTGGGAGAATTCACCCTGATTCGGTCCTTAGCGTTGGCCAAGATGGCCGCTATCCTGAGGTCATGACGCTTGTTAACTAACCCACACAGGGGTTGTGACTCCTTGCATGAAAGAACAAGGCGTTATAAAGCTAGGACAGACAGGGAACAAGAGGGGGTCCTTGGGAAATGTGGAGAGGCGTGCATGCACCCCAGGATGTGTGGGGAGACAGAGGTTCACTGCTCGGGATCATAGAAGATTAGGGTTGGAAGAGACCTCAGGAGGTCATCTAGTCCAATCCCCTGCTCAAAGCAGGACCAACCCCAACTAAATTATCCCAGCCAGGGCTTTGTCAAGCGGGGCCTTGAAAACCTCTAAGGATGGAGATTCCACCACCGCCCTGGGGAACCCATTCCAGGATCACAAGTCCTGCGGTGCGTCACAGCTGCCCTGCTCTTGCCCAGCTAGATGGTTCGAGGGTTCACTGTCCAGCAGTAGTGGGAAGATATTCCATGGCCTACAATGGTCGGAGATGATTTCCAGATTTTTGCGTGCACACTGGGAAGCTTTCGGCACATGCAGCTTGTACCTGAAACGACCGCCGTTAGGAGCTAGCAGCTTTCCCTCCAGAAGCTCCAATAAATCAGAAGGCAAATAGCCCCGCCTCCAATTTGTCAGCACTTCAGGAGCTGGGGTTCTTGACTCACAATCTTCGTACAGAAGAGGGACCGGCAGGGCGCGGTTCTCTTCCCCTGGGCCGCCATCTTCCCAGCCTCCCTTTGTCTTCCCATGACATCGGCAGACACTTCGTCCGCTTCTGGAATGAGATGGGGTCTGGAAAGATCGTCCGCTTGGAATGCCACCGCTGGGTCCCTGTCAAGGTTCCTCCCCCACTCTGAACTCTAGGGTACAGATGTGGGGACCTGCATGAAAAACCTCCTAAGCTTATCTTTACCAGCTTAGGTCAAAACTTCCCCAAGGTACAAAATATTCCACCCTTTGTCCTTGGATTGGCCGCTACCACCACCAAACTAATACTGGTTACTGGGGAAGAGCTGTTTGGACGCGTCTTTCCCCCCAAAATACTTCCCAAAACCTTGCACCCCACTTCCTGGACAAGGTTTGGTAAAAAGCCTCACCAATTTGCCAAGGTGACTACAGACCCAGACCCTTGGATCTTAAGAACAATGAACAATCCTCCCAACACTTGCACCCCCCCTTTCCTGGGAAATGTTGGATAAAAAGCCTCACCAATTTGCATAAGTGACCACAGACCCGAACCCTTGGATCTGAGAACAATGAAAAAGCATTCAGTTTTCTTACAAGAAGACTTTTAATAAAAATAGAAGTAAATAGAAATAAAGAAATCCCCCCTGTAAAATCAGGATGGTAGATATCTTACAGGGTAATTAGATTCAAAAACATAGAGAACCCCTCTAGGCAAAACCTTAAGTTACAAAAAAGACAGACAGAAATAGTTATTCTATTCAGCACAATTCTTTTCTCAGCCATTTAAAGAAATCATAATCGAACACATACCTAGCTAGATTACTTACTAAAAGTTCTAAGACTCCATTCCTGGTCTATCCCCGGCCGAAACCAGCATATAGACAGACTATAGACAGACACACAGACCCTTTGTTTCTCTCCCTCCTCCCAGCTTTTGAAAGTATCTTGTCTCCTCATTGGTCATTTTGGTCAGGTGCCAGCGAGGTTACCTTTAGCTTCTTAACCCTTTACAGGTGAGAGGAGCTTTCCCCTGGCCAGGAGGGATTTCAAAGGGGTTTATCCTTCCCTTTATATTTATGACAGTCCCCATCCGCATAGGAAGGGGGGAAAAATACATCAGTTATGCCAGCATCTAGACACCTTGCTGTGCTTCTCTGTAGGCTCTTCTCTGTGGGTCCTTCTCTTCTCTGTGGGTCCTTCTGTATCGGCTGTTTTCTTCTCTGAGGGTCCTTCTGTCTGGGCTCTTTTCTTCTCTATGGGTCCTGCTCTTCTCCATTGGTTCTTCTCTTCTCTATGGGTCCTTCTGTCTAGCTCTTTTCTTCTCTGTGGGTCCTTCTCTATGGGTCCTTCTGTCTGGGCTCTTTTCTTCTCTGTGGGTCCTGCTCTTCTCCATTGGTTCTTCTCTTCTCTATGGGTCCCTCTGTCTAGCTCTTTTCTTCTCTGTGGGTCCTTCTGTCTGGGCTCTTTTCTTCTCTGAGGGTCCTGCTCTTCTCTATTGGTTCCTCTCTTCTCTACAGGTTCTTCTCTGTGGGCTCTTCTCTATGGATCCTTCTCTATGGGCCTTTCTCTTCTCTATGGGTCCTTCTGTCTAGCTCTTTTCTTCTCTGTGGGTCCTTCTCTTCTCTGTAGGCTCTTCTCTGTGGGTCCTTCTGTATCGGCTGTTTTCTTCTCTGAGGGTCCTTCTGTCTAGCTCTTTTCTTCTCTGTGGGTCCTTCTCTATGGGTCCTTCTGTCTGGGCTCTTTTCTTCTCTGTGGGTCCTGCTCTTCTCCATTGGTTCTTCTCTTCTCTATGGGTCCCTCTGTCTAGCTCTTTTCTTCTCTGTGGGTCCTTCTGTCTGGGCTCTTTTCTTCTCTGAGGGTCCTGCTCTTCTCTATTGGTTCCTCTCTTCTCTACAGGTTCTTCTCTGTGGGCTCTTCTCTATGGGTCCTTCTGTCTAGCTCTTTTCTTCTCTGTGGGTCCTTCTCTTCTCTGTAGGCTCTTCTCTGTGGGTCCTTCTGTATCGGCTGTTTTCTTCTCTGAGGGTCCTTCTGTCTGGGCTCTTCTCTTCTCTATGGGTCCTTCTGTCTAGCTCTTTTCTTCTCTGTGGGTCCTTCTCTATGGGTCCTTCTGTCTGGGCTCTTTTCTTCTCTGTGGGTCCTGCTCTTCTCCATTGGTTCTTCTCTTCTCTATAGGTCCCTCTGTCTAGCTCTTTTCTTCTCTGTGGGTCCTTCTGTCTGGGCTCTTTTCTTCTCTGAGGGTCCTGCTCTTCTCTATTGGTTCCTCTCTTCTCTACAGGTTCTTCTCTGTGGGCTCTTCTCTATGGATCCTTCTCTATGGGTCCTTCTGTCTAGCTCTTTTCTTCTCTATATGTTCTTCTCTTCGGGCTCTCTTCTCTTCTCTATAGGCTCTTCTCTATGGGCTCTTTTCTCTATGGGTCCTTCTCATCTCTATGGGCTGTTCTCTATGGCCTCGTCTCATCTCTATAGGTTCTTCTCTTCTCCATGGGCTCTTCTCTGTGGGTCCTTCTCTATAGGTTTTTCTCTTCTCTATGGTTTCTTCTGTATAGGCACTTTTCTATGGGTTCTTTTCTTTTCTATAGGCTCTTCTCCTCTCTATGGGTTATTCTACCGTGCCCCCCGATGTATACATTCTAAGGTCACCATCTGTGGTCATGTAGGGGCCATGGGACTTGCCGCCTGGTTGATCCCAGGAGTATCTGAGCTCCATCCCCCAAGCCATTAAGCAACTGGGCCCCGTATCGGGCACGCGATTGTCCTCTCCCGGAGAAAGAGGGGCGTGGGTTGGAGGGGCTTATTTTGGTAGGGTTTTATTTTATAAATAAATGGGTAGATTTCTAGATACTACAGCCAGGACAGATCATTGTGATCTCCCTGCCCAGGTCTCCTGGAAGGAGGGTCTAGTGCGGGGAGGGCGGGGGCTGGGAGCCAGGACACCTGGGTTCTATCCCTGGCTCTGGGAGGGGAATGGAGGTCTGCTGGGTTAGAGCAGGGGGGGGCTGGGAGCCAGGACTCCTGGGTTCTATCCCTGGCTCCCCCAGGAGCTCCTTTTCTCAGGACTAGCTCACGACCGAGATCAGGGTGACGCCCAGACCTCCCCGACCGAGATAGCCAAGCCCACAGAGGGATGATTTGGACACTGTGTGTCATACTCCCTCTACTGCGACCTCCCCATGGGTGATTCCCCTACTATTCAACGGATATTTCAGCACAGGGGAGTTAGGCTCGCTCGCTCCCTACTCCTGCCCCAGGGAATTGGGTCATGCAGAAATCCCTCACCCCCTACCCTGCAGCTCTCCCCGCACACTTCCCACCCACCCCCCGCTGATTGCCACCTGAATATCCCCCCCACTCCGACCCCAACATTCCTGGGGGTGAGTGATTTGGACACAGACAAATATTTGTTTGCCATGGTTTTATTCCATGCACGAGACGCTGGGGCCTGTTGGAACACGGGACCCCAGTGGATCTAGAGACCCCCTCCCCCTACTATCCTCATTCACACAGTCTTGCCTGACCCCCAAACCGCCCTGCCTCCACCAAATTGAGCAGAGGAAAGGGGTTTTACAGGAGCATCTATGAAGGTTTACAGCAGAGGAGTGGGAGGCAGGACTCCTGGGTTCTCTCCCCGGCTCTGGGAGGGGAGTTGGGGCTGGGAGCCAGGACTCCTGGGTTCTCTCCCCGGCTCTGGGAGGGGAGTTGGGGCTGGGAGCCAGGACTCCTGGGTTCTCTCCCCGGCTCTGGGAGGGGAGTTGGGGCTGGTGGCCACGTCACTGGCCTGCGCCAGCTGCTCCAGGGCATCTCCTTCGAAGTGGAAGAAGTGCCAGCCCTCCGCGGCCGTGAGGTCCACCGCCCCCTGGCCCTGGTAGAAGTCGATGGCCGCTTGATTCCAGTCCAGCACCACAAACTTCATCTGGGTGCATCTGTTCTCCACACCAATCTGAGAAGGATCAACGGGGGGTGGCTGGGAGTCAGGACTCCTGGGTTCTCTCCGCAGCTCTGGGAGGGGAGTGGGGGCTGTTGGGTTAGAGCGGGGGGGAGGAGGGGGGCCTGGTAGCCAGGACGCCTGGGTTCTCTCCCCAGCTCTGGGAAGGGAGTGGGGGCTGGGAGCCAGGACTCCTGGGTTCTCTCCCCAGCTCCGGGAGGGGAGTGGGGTCTGGTGGCTAGAGCAGGAGAGGCTGGGAGCCAGGCCAGTGCCTCAGTTTCCCCCATGGTAGAAGTGGGAACAATGATCCCCCTAGGGGGCTGGCTTGCAATCTGAGAGCAAGGAAAGGAAGGGATCAGAAAGGGCAAAGGGTCCAATGTCCTGTTACCTCTGCAATTTTACTCATAAGCTTCTTGCCAATGCCTTTACCTGTGTGGGGAGAGAAATCAGCAATTTAAGAGCAGGGTCTAGTGGTTAGAGCTGGGGTGGGGCTGGGAGCCAGGACTCCTGGGTTCTCTCCCCGGCTCTGGGAAGGGAGTGGGGGCTGGGGAATTAGAGCAGGGGGGCTGGGAGCCAGGACTCCTGGGTTCTCTCTCCATCTCTGGGAGGGGAGTGCGGGCTGGGGAGTTAGAGCGGGGGGGCTGGGAGCCAGGACTCCTGGGTTCTGCTCCACTTTTCCGTGTCCTAGCTCTTCCCCTGGGGTGACTGCCTTGCAAGCATCATTGGGGCTGTCTATGTTGGGGACCCCAAATAATGCCACTCTCCCCCAGTTCCGTACCTCTGAACTCAGGCATGACGTACAGGTCTTCCATGTAGATGTTTCTGCCTTTCCAGGTACTGTAGGTGAAGAAATAGAGGCCGTACCCCACGACGGTGTGTCCTGGGGCGGGGAACAAAATTCACCAGCTGCCCCCACCTCAGGCACCCCCAAATTCCTCATACTCTTCCAGTCCCCCCAAACCCTTCCCCCAGCCTCTGAGAAATCCCTTCTTCACCCAGCCCCCAATTCCCCATCTCCCAGCCCCTGAAATTCTTTTCCCTGCTCCCAGCCCCCCATTCTCCACCCCCAAAGCTCTCCAGGCACCCCCCATTCTATCCCTGGCTCTGGGAGGGGAGTGGGGGGCTGGTGGGTTAGAGCGGGGGGGGGGGGGGGGCTGGGAGCCAGGACTCCTGGGTTCTATTCCTGGCTGAGGGGGGGCCTGGGAGCTATTTTAGGGGGGTCCCCTCCATGGAAAAAGTGAATCAGACAGAAGGAAAAAGAGACAAAGATTTGGATCTTCCCCCCAAACTCAGCCCCTCAGCCACCTCCTCCCAAATCCTCACTGCTGGACCCCCGACCTCCACTTCTGAGCCACCGGGACACAGAGCTGGGGTCAGGGATGGCCCGGGGTGGGAGAGCTAAGTCTATCAGGGAAAACTGGGGTAGCTAGTTGGGGGGGGGGGGAGGCGGCGGCGGTGGGCTGTCTTTGGCCTCTTGGGGTCCCCCGAATTATTACTGTGCCGGGTGTCGGGGGTACCCCCCCCCAGGCATTATGGGGCGGGGGGTGCATTACCGTCTCGACTCCGGTGTTCGGGCGGGACCTCTGCCACCAGACATCTGTAGAAAGGGTCGTTGGCGAAACCATCTTCCCTGAGCACTGGGGAGGATATTGGGGGGTGAGGGGGAGACATGGGGGGACAGGGAGGAAAGAGAACCCCCATCTCCCTGAACCCCCCCCTCACAGCCCCCCTCCCAAATTGGGGCAGCTTCAAACCCCACTCCATGCGCCCCACCCGCCCCGCACCTGCCTCTCTCCCCACCTGCCCCGGAAGAGGGGGTGTGCACCCAGATCCCAAGTGGGGAGGGTGGCGTCGGCGGGGGGGGAGGAAGGGCAGAGCTCACCTTGGTCATTAATTTGTACCTGGTCCGGGAGCTTCTCAAACTCTGCCAGCTCCTGGGGGGCAGAAAGGGAGCCCGTGGATCAGCACCCCCCAACTCCTTTCTCCCCCAACCAGCACCACCGGGATCTCCCCTCAATTCCCCTCTCAGTCGGCCCCCCCTCCAATTCCCCTCTCAGCCTCCCCAACCCTCCCTCCAGCCTCTGAGAAATCCTGTCTCCACCCAGCCCCGCCGTTTCTCCCCAGCCCCAATTCCCCTCCCCCTAGCCCCCCCAATTTCCTTCCCTCTTCCCAGGCCCTCCATTCTGCACCCCCAAAGCTCTCCAGGCACCCCCTTCTCTCCCCGGCTAGGGGAGGGGAGTGTGGGCTGGTGGGTTAGACCAGTCGGGGCTGGGAGCCAGGACTCCTGGGTTCTCTCCCCGACTCGGGGAGGGGAGTGGGGGCCGCTGGGTTAGAGCAGGCTGGACTGGGAGCCAGGACTCCTGGGTTCTCTCCCCGGCTCGGGGAGGGGAGTGGGGGCCGCTGGGTTAGAGCAGGCTGGACTGGGAGCCAGGACTCCTGGGTTCTCTCCCCGGCTCTGGGAGGGGAGTGGGGGCCGCTGGGTTAGAGCAGGCTGGACTGGGAACCAGGACTCCTGGGTTCTCTCCCCGGCTCTGGGAGGGGAGTGGGAGCCGGTGGTTAGAGAGCGCGCGCGCGGGGGGGGGGGCGCTGGGAGCCCGGACGCCTGGGTTCTGTCCCCATCCAACCTTTATCATCCGCACAACCTCCACACAGTCTTCAGCCCTGCAGGGCCGGACAACGCACTCCATGCCCCCTCCCTCGCCGATCGCCTGGGTTCAAAGTCCCGGGGGTGGGGGCGAGGCTCTGGGAGCTCAGAGTGGGGAGCCGCCGACTGGAGAGAGAGTACTGTATTTCCCAGCATGCATTTGGCTCTGCCCCACAACCGCTGCCCCGTCCAACTGTCCGTGGGGCAGAATCCTCCTCCCCCCCCACCCGCGCCCATGAAAGAGACTCAATCTCACGCTCTCAACACGGAAATAACTAATGGAACCCAGGAGTCCTGGCTCCCAGCCCCCACTCCCCTCCCAGAGATGGAGAGAGAACCCAGGAGTCCTGGCTCCCAGCCCCCGCTGCTCTCACCCCCCAGCGATGGAGAGAGAACCCAGGAGTCCTGGCTCCCAGCCCCCGCTGCTCTCACCCCCCAGCCCTCACTCCCCTCCCAGAGATGGAGAGAGAACCCAGGAGTCCTGGCTCCCACCCACCCCTGCTCTAACCCACCAGCCCCCACTCCCCTCCCAGAGCCGGGGAGAGAACCCAGGAGTCCTGGCTCCCAGCCCGCCCTGCTCTAACCCACCGGTCCCCACTCCCCTCCCCGAGCCGGGGAGAGAACCCAGGAGTCCTGGCTCCTAGCCCCCACTAGTCTAACCCACCAGCCCACACTCCCCTCCCAGAGCCGGGGAGAGAACCCAGGAGTCCTGGCTCCCAGCCCCCACTGGTCTACCCACCAGCCCCCACTCCCCTCCCAGAGCCGGGGAGAGAACCCAGGAGTCCTGGCTCCCAGCCCCCCCTGCTCTAACCCACCAGCCCCCACTCCCCTCCCAGAGCCGGGGAGAGAACCCAGGAGTCCTGGCTCCCAGCCCCCCTGCTCTAACCCACCAGCCCCCACAGCTCCACCTCCTAAAGCAGCCCTGAAGGGATTGAAAGATATAACCCCCCCCCCCCGGCACAGAATCATGCACAAGCGAGTTGACACCGTTGTTTATTGGCAAGGGTCCCGAGCCGCGCGGGGTCCCTGCCCCGAGGAGCCCCCCGAGGAGCCCCCCTGTGACACCCCCCGATGGCGCTGTCTCTCGCCAGCGCATTGAGCTGCGGCCGGATCTGGATTCTGGGCCGAAATCCAGGCGGCGGCAGGATTGAACCCGCAGGACGCCTGGGTTCTCTCCCCAGCTCTGGGAAGGGAGTGGGGGCTGGAAGGTGAGAGCCGGAGGGGGGCCGGGAGCCAGGACTCCTGAGTTCTCTCCCCAGCTAGAGCTCTTCACTGTGTCTCCCGCTTCGCCATCTCCCCCTGCCCCTCGATGTGCCAGACGAACCAGTTGTCCCTCGCTGTCATGTCCACGGCCCCCAGTTTCTCGTACAGCGCCGTGGCCGGCTGGTTCCAGTTGGCCGACATGAACCGGAACTGGGTGCAGCCGCGGGCCAGCGCGAGCTGCGGGAGAGACGGAAGGGCAGAGCTGTTTTACTGACTCACCCATCGGCGTGGGACCAGCAGCGTCCTATCTGCTCTGATGCCAGAAAGCAAGGCTTGGCCCCAGAGGAGTTACCTGGGGGTCTGGCCCCACAGACGGAGCAATGGCCCATTGACCCCAGATTTGGCCCACACAGTCCGGGGAGGAAGAGAGACGGAATTTCGGAGCGAATCTCACCTTGGCCACTTGGCTCAGTAAACTGGTGCCAATCCCTTGGCCTGCAGAGAAGAACATAAATCACTTAGCTCTGAGCTTCGTACATCCCAGGGCTGCTGTGACACCCTGGCTAGGGACCCAGGGACCCCTCGCCCGGCGCTGAGATGCGGCCACCTCTGGGGCGGGGCGTCTGGTGACCCAGGGACCCCTTGCTCACTGATGATATGTGGGTTCAAACCCTGACCCATGCAGGTCTTGCATAAACAGGCCTTAATATTGTTTCCATGAAAGGCAGAACAGTATTAGTTTGGTGCCTGGAGAGAGTGCCCGCTGCCGAGCCCCCTGCCCTGCTCCCTGCCCCACAGCGCCCCCTATCGCCACCCTGGGGCCAGCCCCCCCTGCTGGGGGAGAGCCCCCCCTGCTGAGCCCCCCTCCCTGCCCCCCCAGTGCCCATAAGAGCCACCCTGGTGCCAGCAGTGCCCTGCCAGGGGAGAGCGCCCCCTGTTGAGCCCCCCGCCCCGCCCCCTGCCCCACAGCGCCCCTACCTCTGAACTCCGGCATGACGTACAGATCCTCCCCGAAAACGATCCGCCCTTGCCAGGTGCAGTATCTGAAATAATGGAACTGGTACCCGACGACGGTGTGCCCTGGAGAAACCAGCCTCGAAGGCAGAGACAAGGATTGCAGCCGGCAAAGATTTAGCCCCTTGGATGGCTTGCTATGTGCCCACCTCTGGGGCGGGGCGGCGGGTGACCCGGGGACCCCTCGCCCGGCACCGAGATGCGCCCACCTCTGGGGCGGGGCGGCGGGTGACCTGGGGACCCCTCGCCCGGCACCAAGATGCGCCCACCTCTGGGGTGGGGCGTGACATAAGCTGCACCCTATGGAGTCAAACACCTCACTCTGTGCAGAACAGCGCCCCCCGCTGAGACCCCGCCCTGCTGCCAGCGGGCACGTGAGTCTCGCATCCAAACACTGCCCAGCCCCCATACCATTTGCCCTCCCCCTCCCCACATATTCCCACGCCTCACCGTCTTTGCTCCTGTGGTCACGGGAAACTTCGGCTACCAGACAGCCAAACTTGGGGTGCCTCCCGAAGCCGTCCTCCCTGAGCGCTGCAGGCAGAGAGAGTAAACAGAAACTGGCTGGATCCAGGCAGGGCTGGGAGCCAGGACTCCTGGGTTCTCTCCTTGGCTCTGGGAGGGGAGTGGGGACTAGTGGTTAGAGCGGAGGGGGGGAGGAATTTCATCAAGGAGTGGGGTGAAGAAACTCCCATCTGCCCCCCTGGCACAGAAATCCAACCCTGAACGTCGCTCATGGGTAAAGCCCCACTAACTTACCTTCGGGGGTAGTTTTGACCTGATCCAAAGCCTTGTGAAACTTTGCCCCTTCCTGTTGAGAGATGACAGACCCTGTGTAACCAGCCGCCCCGCCCCAGAGGTGGCCGCATCTCAGCGCCGGGAGAGGGGGTCCCTGTGTAACCCGCTGCCCCGCCCCATAGGTGGTCGTTTCTCCATGCCGGGCGAGGGGTCCCTGGGTCACCAGCCGCCCCGCCGCAGAGGTGGCCGCATCTCAGTGTCAGGTGAGGGGTCCCTGGGTAACCAGCTGCCCCGCCCCAGAGGTGGCTGCATCTCAACACCCCTTGTTGATGTGCCCACATCCCTGCTACCCTGGGAATAGGGAACTTTCCAGCTGAATCCAGGACTCCTGGGTTCTATCCTGGCTTGGGTAGGGGAAGGGAGGGGAAACTAGCAGTCAGAGCAGGGGAGGCTGGGAGCCAGGACACCTGGGTTCTATTTCCACCCGTTGCTACCACCGCTGGGCAGCTCCATTCCCTTGGGGTGCGATTACGCTTCCCTCCGCTGCTCACCCGAATCAGCTGCATGACGTCCTTGAGGTCCCTCAGGGCCCAGGGTCGGACAACATAGTTCATGGCTGCTGGCATCTCTTCTCCTCTCTCCCCCTTCTCTGCTCTTGGACTTTTGGCCTTTCGGTCACATATCCAGGAGGAGGAGTCCCAGCCACATGGAGAGCCCTCCGTGTCTGCAGTTCCCTATGGAGCCAGGAGGGGGCGCCAAGTAGAAGGCAACCCCACCACTAACACCAACCAGATGGGATCCCACTGCTCACACCAATTGGAATCCAAGACACGTTAGCCATGGTACCTCTCCCTCCGAGCCAGAGGGGCAGGGGTAGCCACGTAAAAGGAGCCACGTAAAAGGAGCCAGTGTCCCCAGCTACAGACACTCCTAGCTCAAAGACCAGTGTGCATCCATAGGGACAGGCTGTGGTGAGCATGGAACTGAGCCCTTGGGGTGAAGATGGGGGGGGGGGCCAGGAGAAGCTGTGTGCTATACCCATGGGGGAGGATGGATCCAGCGAGAGAGAGAGAGGTGTATAGGGAGGGTTGGATAGAGGGCTGTGTGTATGGATGGACGGATTGATGGATAGATAGATAGGTGAGCGTGCATGGGGATGGCTCGGTAGATAGGAGGGGGGATGGATGGATGGACAGAGGTATGTGGATTTGGTTGGAGAGATGGTAGAAGTGGATGGATGGATGGATGAGTATGGATGGATGGGTAGATATACGGATGGACAGAGGTGTGTGGGGTTGGACAGATGGATGGGTATGGATGGATGCATAGATGGATGGATGGACAGAGGTGCATGGGGGATGGATGGCCATATGGGAGAGGTGGGTGGGTGGATGGATGGATAGATAGAGATGGTTAGATGGGTGGATGGAAGGATGGACAGAGGTACATGGGGTTGGATGGACAGATGGATGGGTGGACAGATAGGTAGGTAGATATGGATGGACGGACAGGTGGTTGGATGGGTAGATGAGTGGATGGATAGCTGGACATGGGGATGGATGGATGGGTAGGTAGATATGGATGGACGGATGGATGGATAGATAGATATGGATGGATGGATGGACAGCTGGACATGGGGATGGATGGACAGATGGATGGACAGATAGATAGACATGGATGGATGGAGGGATGGTGTCACGGAGTCCCCGGGCGATGCTGTGGAATTGCTCCCCATGAAGCCAGTCAGGACTCTGGGGCAGTCTCCTCTCGGGGAGCAGCCTGTCTGCAGGACACACAGCTCACACATTTTCCCCCTTCCTGGGTCTGACCTCGGAGCATTCAGCCTCCTCTGCCCCTCCGTGCGCTTCCCCCAGCGAGTCCACCCAGGCGGGGTCCTCGGGAAGCCAGAGGGTCCTGCCCCGCAACTCCGCAGTCAGACGGGACTCTCAGCCAGCCAGTAAAACAGAAGGTTTATTAGACGACAGGAACATGGTCTAACACAGAGCTTGTAGGTGCAGAGACCGGGACCCCTCAGCTAGGTCCATTTTGGGGGGCAGTGAGCCAGACAACCCCGTCTGCCCTTCACTCCATGTCTCCAGCCAGACCCCAACTGAAACTCTCTCTAGACCCCCACCCCCCCCGGGCTTTGTCCCTATCCCGGGCCAGATGGTCACCGGATTCCTTTGTTCTCCAACCCTTCAGCTCTCACCTTGCAGGGGGGGAAGGGCCCAGGCCATCAGGTGCCAGGAAACAGGGTGTCGGCCATTCTCTGTGTCCAGACCCCTGCACACACCTGCCCTCTAGGGCTCTGCAAGGATCATACACCCTCATCCCCCACCTAGATACTTAAGAACTGCCTAGGGGAAACTGAGGCACCCCCCACTATTCAGAGGAAACATTAAGAACAGTCCCGCTTCGTCACAGATGGCTGGCTGGACGGGTAGATAGATATGGATGGAGATGGGTGGATGGACAGCCAGACAGGTGTGCATGGGGCTGGCTGCACAGACGGGCTCAAAGCGGGTACCCGGTACCCTGATGGACAGCCAGGCCTGGCCCTGGGCGGTGGAGGCTCACTGGTGCCCCGGGCTAGCTCTGCCTGGTCTCAGGCTCAGCCCTGCAGCAGGTGGGCTAATGCCAGGCCGCCTGCTGGGCTCCTCCGTGGGCTGGTTCAGGGCCACGGGGTGGGGGTGGGTGGGATCTGCTCAGTCTGGTCGGCCTCAGTCCCCTGGCTAGGGGCCCCACAGATGGGCAGAGAGGGGCAGGCCCCTGTGCAGGGCAGGGGGCCCCTCAGGGAACCTAATCACTAAGCTGGGGGTCGAGGTCCATCGCTGCTCAGCTGACAAGCCTCTCAGGGGGCATCGGGGGGGTCGCCCTCCGCCCCACTCACTGATCACATGCTGAGGGGAAGGGATCGACGTGGCACAAAGATCTCATGGAGGGGGCAGCGGCGGGCTGGAAAGGAAGGTAAAAATTATCCAGCCCCAAAACTAGGTGGTTTAATGGTTAAGGGCTGGGAATGCAGGGGGCAGGACGCCTGGGTTCTCCCCCGGGCTCTGGCAGGAGAGTGAGGGCAGGTGGGTTAGAGCGGGGGGTGGGGGCGGCTGGGAGCCAGGACTCCTGGGTTCTCCCCCCGGCTCTGGCAGGGGAGCGGGATGAAGGCTGGGAAGTTCTCTCAGGCCGAGGGTGGAATTTGGGGTCACATCCAGGGCCCCCGAGCCGCTCGCTGGCCCGGTTCGGAGCAGGGAGATGAACGTGGGGCGCCCGGCTGCCTGGCATCTTGGCCCTACGTCCTGCCAGTCTCTTCCTTGGCACAGCACCACTGTCCCGCCCCCCCCAGCCTCTGTGCCCCCCCATTTCATCTCGGTTTTCCTGGCCACGGAGCAGGTGCCCCCGGCCGGTCGGGGGAGCTCAGGATGGGGCCCAGAGGCCGTCAGATGGACCCTCTCGGGTTCTCGAACCGTCCCCGAGTCCTTGGGTCAGAGAGGTCTCAGGTCCCACTGGGCTCTGCCTTCCTGTGCGGGCCCCAACCGCCCCCCCGGGATCCCACCGGCCCCCGGGACCCCACTGCCAGCTTGATACGGCACCGATAATCCATGGCAGGGAACGGCAAATCCACCACCGCCCTGTCCCCCGCCCTAACCAACAGCCCCCTACTCCCCTCCCAGAGCCGGGGAGAGAACCCAGGAGTCCTGGATCCCAGCTCCCCGCCCTAACCCACCAGCCCCCACCCCCATCCCAGAGCCAGGGAGAGAACCCAGGAGTCCTGACTCCCAGCCTCCCAGTTCTAACCCACCAGACCCCACTCCCCTCCCGGAGCTGGGGAGAGAACCCAGGAGTCCTGACTCCCAGACCCCCTGCTCTAACCCATCAGACCCCACTCCCCTCCCAGAGCCGGGGAGAGAACCCAGGAGTCCTGGCCTGGGACCAAAACCCCCCTCCCAGGGCAGCCCAGTGCCTCTGCCCAGTTCCCAACCCCCCCCCCCCCCCCCCGCCTGGCCCCCTCCCAGAAGGACGACACATCGGGCATGGCTCAGAGAGAAGGTGTATTTGTCTGCCACGCGGCCGCTGGCCTCCGACGAGCCCCACTCCCCTCCTGGCTGGGGCAGAGCCGAGCCATCGGTGACTGGGCCCAGGTACCCAACATTGAGAGTCCTGGCTCCCAGCCCCCCCCCCACCACTAGACCCCACTCCCCTCCCAGAGCTGGGAAAGAACCCAGGAGTCCTGACTCCCAGGCCCCCCTGCTCTGACCCCCCAGCCCCCACTCCCCTCCCAGAGCTGGGGAGAGAACCCAGGAGTCCTGGCTCCCAGTCCCCTCTCCTGTAACCCACCAGCCCCCACTCCCCTCCCAGAGCCAGGGAGAGAACCCAGGTGTCCTGGCTTTACTTCCCCATGTCCATTAAAGCATTTATTTTTAGGGCCTTCCAGCAAGAATCACCCTGACGTCACCAGCCAGGCCCACACCAGCCGCCCGGTAATTTTTTTTTGGGGGGGGCGGGGGTTGGGGCACTGGGAAAACCAGCTCCTCACGTCCCACCAGGGCTAGGGCTAACCCCATCCCCATCAGACCCCCATCCCCATCAGACCCCCCCTCTTTAACCCCCTCCCCCTCTCTGCGGACCCGCCCATCCCTTGGGAGTTATGGAGACAACCCCCTCCTCCCACCCCACTGGGGAATCCCCCCGCCCCCGGAGATGCTCACTCCCTCGGGAGAACCCCCAGCCCCCCCCAACCCATCTGGGCTCTGCCCCGCCCCCCAGGCCCCTAAAATTTGCTCCGGGCCGCCAGTCTCCGCAGGGCGTCCTCTTTGAAGTGGAAGAGGCTCCAGCCCTCCTTGGCTGTCAGATCCTGGCCGCCCTGCCTGGCCAGGAAGCCCATTTCGTTGGTCTTGGCTATATGCATGCGGAGCTGGCCACAGCCCTTGGCCACGGCTGCCTGCAGGGGGCAGCAAAGAGAGAGGGGTTAGACCCGCTGCTGCTGGGGGAATCTTCGCTACCGGGGGCAGTGTGGGGCATAGGACACACAGAGGAGCAGAGAGAGGGGTTAGACCATCGCTGTGTGGGGAATCTCCACTACCAGAGGTCAGTGCAGGGCATTGGACACATGGAGGAGCAGAGAAAGGGGTTAGACCAGCTGCTGTGGGGGGAATCTTTGCTGCTGAGGGGCAGTGCGGGGCATAGGACACATGGAGGAGCAGAAACAGGTTAGACCCACTGCTGGGTGGGCTGGTGGAATCTCTGCTATTGGGCAGCAGTGTGGGCCATAGGACACGTGGGAGAGCAGAAAAAGAATTTAGATTTGGTGTTGTGGTGGGGGGGAATCTCGGCTACCTGGGGGGAATATGGGGCATAGGACACACTGAGGAGCAGAGAAAGAGGTTAAATGGACTGCTGTGGGGGAATCTCTGCTACCTGGCAGCAGTGCGGGGCATAGGACACATGGAGGATCAGAGAGAGGAGTTAGACCCACTGTTGCAGGGAGGAATCTCCACTACTGGGTGGCAGTCTGGGGCACAGGATACATGGAGGAGCAGAGAAAGGGGTTAGACTCATTTCTTCAGGGGGAATCTCCGCTACCAGAGAGCAATGTGGGGCATAGGACACATGGAGGAGTAGAGAGAAGGGTTAGATCCACTGTTGTGGGGGGGAATCTCTGCTATTGGGGGCAGTGTGGGGCACAGGACTGACACAGAGGAACACAGACAGGGGTTAGACTCGTTTCTGCAGGGGTAATCTCTGCTACCTGGTAGCAGTGCAGGGCATAGGACACACAGGGAGGTGTGTGCGATGGCGGGTGGCAAAGGGCTGGGGTGTCTCTCACACACACAGGTTAGTCGCCCCAATCCTGGCCCATTGCTGTGATGAAGTACGAGGTCTCAGATGACACGGGTTGGGGCCGGTCAGACAGGTGGGGGGTGGGGCTGGTGACCCCAACAAAGAGGGGTTTGTTCCTTAGGGCAGATTTGGGGGGCTCAGGGTGGGGTGTGGGGGTTAGAGTTGAGCAGCCCCCTACCCCCCCGCACCGCCAGTGACCGAAACTCACCTGGGCAGCCTTCTCGATCAGCCGCTTCCCGATCTGCTGGCCTGTGGGAGGAACACAACTGAGCCCGGACTCCTGGGTTCTCTCCCCGGCTCTGGGAGGGGAGTGGGGGCTGGTGGGTTAGAACAGGGGGGAGCTGGGACCCAGGACGCCTGGGTTCTCTCCCCGGCTCTGGGAGGGGAGCGGGGGCTGGTGGGTTAGAACAGGGGGGAGCTGGGAGCCAGGACGCCTGGGTTCTCTCCCCGGCTCTGGGAGGGGAGCGGGGGCTGGTGGGTTAGAACAGGGGGGAGCTGGGAGCCAGGACGCCTGGGTTCTCTCCCCGGCTCTCGGAGGGGAGCGGGGGCTGGTGGGTCAGAGCGGGGGAGGGGGGGCAGGGAGCCCGGACTCCTGGGTCCTCGCCCTGGCCCTGGCCCGGCCGTACCTCTGAACTGTGGCTGAACGTAGAGATTGTCCACGTAGAGGTTCCTGCCCTTCCAGGTGCTGTACGTGAAGCTGGACAGGACGTAGCCCACGATGCCACCTGTGGGGGAACCCTGCAGCTTCGGGCTGGGGCAGGATCCGTGGGCGTCACCCCGGGGCCGGGGTCGCCCCTCGACCCCCCCCCCACCTCCGCAGCGACAGCGGCCGATAGCTGTACGGAGACCATGACACACAGGGAGCCGCTCGGCATCCCCGCCAGCGTGAGGCAGACACGTGCACACCAGCAGGGGGCGGCGTCGCACGAGCAGTCACACACCAGCAGGGGGCGGCGTCGCACTAGCGATCACACACCACCAGGGGGTGGCGTCGCACGAGCGGTCACACACCACCAGGGGGCGGCGTCGCACGAGCGGTCACACACCAGCAGGGGGCGGCGTCGCACGAGCGGTCACACACCAGCAGAGGGCGGCGTCGCACGAGCGATCACGCACCACCGGGGGGGCGGCGTCGCACGAGCGATCACACACACCAGGGGGTGGCGTCGCACAAGCGATCACACACCACCGGGGGGGCGGCGTCGCACGAGCGATCACGCACCAGCAGGGGGCGGCATGGCACGAGCGATCACGCACCACCAGGGGGCGGCGTCGCACGAGCGATCACACACCACCGGGGGGGCGGCGTCGCACGAGTGATCACGCACCAGCAGGGGGCGGCATGGCACGAGCGATCACGCACCACCAGGGGGTGGCGTCGCACGAGCGATCACGCACCAGCAGGGGGCGGCATGGCACGAGCGATCACGCACCACCAGGGGGCGGCGTCGCACGAGCGATCACACACCACCGGGGGGGCGGCGTCGCACGAGTGATCACGCACCAGCAGGGGGCGGCATGGCACGAGCGATCACGCACCACCAGGGGGTGGCGTCGCACAAGCGGTCACACACCACCAGGGGGCGGCGTCGCACGAGCGGTCACACACCACCTGGGGGCGTCGTCGCACGAGCAATCACACACCAGCAGGGGGCGGCGTCGCACGAGCGGTCACACACCACCAGGGGATGGCGTCGCACGAGCGATCACACACCACCAGGGGGCGGCGTCGCACAAGCGATCACGCACCACCAGGGGGCGGCGTCGCACGAGCGATCACGCACCACCAGGGGGCGGCGTCGCACGAGCGATCACGCACCACCAGGGGGCGGCGTCGCACGAGCGGTCACGCACCACCAGGGGGCGGCGTCGCACGAGCGATCACACACCACCAGGGGGCGGCGTCGCACGAGCGATCACGCACCAACAGGGGGCGGCGTCGCACGAGCGATCACGCACCAGCAGGGGGCGGCGTCGCACGAGCGATCACGCACCACCAGGGGGCAGCGTCGCACGAGCGATCACACACCACCAGGGGGCGGCGTCGCACGAGCGATCACACACTAGCAGGGGGCGGCATCGCACAAGCGATTACACACCACCAGGGGGCAGCGTCACACAAGCGGTCACACACCACCAGGGGGCGGCGTCGCACGAGCGATCACACACCAGCAGGGGGCGGCATCGCACGAGCGATCACACACCACCGGGGGGGCGGCGTTGCACGAGCGATCACACACACCGGGGGGCAGCGTCGCACGAGCGATCACACACCACCGGGGCGGCATCGCACGAGCGATCAGGCATCACCAGGGGGCGTCGTCGCACGAGCGATCACGCATCACCAGGGGGCGGCGTCGCACGAGCGATTACACACCAGCAGGGGGCAGCATCGCACAAGCAATTACACACCAGCAGGGGGCAGCGTCGCACAAGCGGTCACACACCAGCAGGGGGCGGCATCACACGAGCGATCACGCACCACCAGGGGGCGGCGTCGCACGAGCGATCACACACCACCAGGGGGCGGCGTCGCACGAGCGGTCACACACCACCAGGGGGCGGCGTCGCACGAGCGGTCACACACCACCAGGGGGCGGCGTCGCACGAGCGATCACGCACCAACAGGGGGCGGCGTCGCACGAGCGATCACACACCAGCAGGGGGCGGCATCGCACGAGCGATCACGCACCACCAGGGGGCGGCGTCGCACGAGCGATCACACACTAGCAGGGGGCGGCATCGCACGAGCGATTACACACCACCAGGGGGCAGCGTCGCACAAGCGGTCACACACCACCAGGGAGCGGCATCGCACGAGCGATCACACACCACCGGGGGGGCGGCGTTGCATGAGCGATCACACACACCGGGGGGCGGCGTCGCACAAGCGATCACGCACCACCAGGGGGCGGCATCGCACGAGCGATCACGCACCACCAGGGGGCGGCGTCGCACGAGCGATCACACACTAGCAGGGGGCGGCATCGCACGAGCGATTACACACCACCAGGGGGCAGCGTCGCACAAGCGGTCACACACCAGCAGGGGGCGGCGTCGCACGAGCGGTCACACACCACCAGGGGATGGCGTCGCACGAGCGATCACACACCACCAGGGGGCGGCGTCGCACAAGCGATCACGCACCACCAGGGGGCGGCGTCGCACGAGCGATCACGCACCACCAGGGGGCGGCGTCGCACGAGCGGTCACGCACCACCAGGGGGCGGCGTCGCACGAGCGATCACACACCACCAGGGGGCGGCGTCGCACGAGCGATCACGCACCAACAGGGGGCGGCGTCGCACGAGCGATCACGCACCAGCAGGGGGCGGCGTCGCACGAGCGATCACGCACCACCAGGGGGCGGCGTCGCACGAGCGATCACACACCACCAGGGGGCGGCGTCGCACGAGCGATCACACACCACCAGGGGGCGGCATCGCACAAGCGATTACACACCACCAGGGGGCAGCGTCACACAAGCGGTCACACACCACCAGGGGGCGGCGTTGCACGAGCGATCACACACCAGCAGGGGGCGGCATCGCACGAGCGATCACACACCACCGGGGGGGCGGCGTTGCACGAGCGATCACACACACCGGGGGGCAGCGTCGCACGAGCGATCACACACCACCGGGGCGGCATCGCACGAGCGATCAGGCATCACCAGGGGGCGTCGTCGCACGAGCGATCACGCATCACCAGGGGGCGGCGTCGCACGAGCGATTACACACCAGCAGGGGGCAGCATCGCACAAGCAATTACACACCAGCAGGGGGCAGCGTCGCACAAGCGGTCACACACCAGCAGGGGGCGGCATCACACGAGCGATCACGCACCACCAGGGGGCGGCGTCGCACGAGCGATCACACACCACCAGGGGGCGGCGTCGCACGAGCGGTCACACACCACCAGGGGGCGGCGTCGCATGAGCGGTCACACACCACCAGGGGGCGGCGTCGCACGAGCGATCACGCACCAACAGGGGGCGGCGTCGCACGAGCGATCACACACCAGCAGGGGGCGGCATCGCACGAGCGATCACGCACCACCAGGGGGCGGCGTCGCACGAGCGATCACACACTAGCAGGGGGCGGCATCGCACGAGCGATTACACACCACCAGGGGGCAGCGTCGCACAAGCGGTCACACACCACCAGGGGGCGGCATCGCACGAGCGATCACACACCACCGGGGGGGCGGCGTTGCATGAGCGATCACACACACCGGGGGGCGGCGTCGCACGAGCGATCACACACACCGGGGGGCGGCGTCGCACGAGCGATCACACACCACCGGGGCGGCATCGCACGAGCGATCACGCATCACCAGGGGGCGTCGTCGCATGAGCGATCACGCATCACCAGGGGGCGGCGTCGCACGAGCGATCACACACCACCGGGGGGGCGGCGTCACACGAGCGATCACACACCACCGGGGGGGGCGGCGTCGCACGAGCGATCACACACACCAGGGGGTGGCGTCGCACGAGCGATCACACACCAGCAGGGGGCGGCATCGCACGAGCGATCACACACCAGCAGGGGGCGGCGTCGCACGAGCGATCACGCACCACCAGGGGGCGGCGTCGCACTAGCGATCACACACCAGCAGGGGGCGGCGTCGCATGAGCGATCACACACCACCAGGGGGCGGCGTCGCACTAACGATCACACACCAGCAGGGGTCGGCGTCGCACGAGCGATCACACACCACCAGAGGGCGGCGTCGCACTAGCGATCAGACACCAGCAGGGGGCGGCGTCGCACGAGCGATCACACACCACTGGGGGCCGCGTTGCACGAGCGATCACACACCGCCGGGGGGCGGCGTCGCACGAGCGATCACACACCACCAGGGGGCGGCATCGCACGAGCAATTACACACCACCAGGGGGCGGCGTTGCACGAGCGATCACACACCACCAGGGCGCGGTGTCGCACGAGCGATCACACACCACCAGGGGGCGGCGTCGCACGAGCGATCACACACCACCGGGGGGGCGGCGTTGCACGAGCGATCACACACACCAGGGGGTGGCATCGCACGAGCGATCACACACCACCGGGGGGGCGGCGTTGCACGAGCGATCACACACACCGGGGGGCGGCGTCGCACGAGCGATCACGCATCACCAGGGGGCGTCGTCGCACGAGCGATCACGCATCACCAGGGGGCGGCGTCGCACGAGCGATTACACACCATCGGGGGGCGGCGTCGCATGAGCGATCACACACCACCGGGGGGCGGCGTTGCACGAGTGATTACACACACCGGGGGGGCGGCGTTGCACGAGTGATCACACACCACCAGGGGGCATTGTCGCACTAGTGATCACACACCACCAGGGGGCGGCGTTGCACGAGCGATCACACCTACCCTCCTTGTTCGTCTGCCGGGGGGGCAGCTCCGCCACGTAGCAGTCGTACTGGGGTTGTGCCCCGAACCCGTCCTCTCTCAGCACTGGGCAGGGGAAGCAGAGACACGTGTCAGGGCCCAGCGCCCCCCCCCCCCCGCCAGGGTGTGAGAAAGGGGCACGCCGGAGTGGGGCACCGGTGGGGGGCACTGCCGAATGGGAGGGAGCCAGAGCTGTGGAGCAAGGGGTGTGCAGAGCCAGAGACACCCCCCGAGCACCCCTCACTGCTAGGACTACCCTCCCCGGGCCCCCTCCCCCTCTGCCCCCCATCCCTCCCTCTCTGCTAGGACCCCTCCCCCTCTGCCCGGGCTTCCTCCCCCTCCGCCAGAGCCCCCCAACCCCCTGAGGGCTCTTACCTTCCAGGGTGACTTTCACTTCGGTAGGGGGCACCCTGTAATGGACGGCAATCTCCTGCAACAGACAGCCCCCCCTCTGAGTGCCCCAGAGCCACCGCTGTCCCCTGGGCCCCAGCCCCCTGCCCCCAAGGGCCAGCCCCCTGCCACCCCCATCCTGAGCCTCTCTCTGCTACAGCAGGATCGTAGGGGGGTGGGGGGCGACCTCTGGACGCCTGGGTTCTCTCCCCAGCTGTGGGGAGGCAGCGGGGGCTGGTGGGTTAAAGCAGGGGGGGAGGCTGGGAGCCAGGACTCCTGGGTTCTCTCCCTGGGTTTGGGAGGGGAGTGGGGGCTGGTGGATTAGAGCGGGGGGAGGGGGCGGGGGGCTGGGAACCAGGACCCCTCCCTTCCCTGACCTTGATGAACTGCAGGATGACCTTGCAGTCCTTCACCGTGCACGGTCGGATGATGCAGTTCATGGTTCCGGGTCCCTCCTCTGCCTTTTTCCCTCCTGGCCCTTGGACTCCCTCTGCCCCTTTAAGAGCAGCTGCCGGGGGGGGGGAGGTGGGGGTGGGGCTACACAGTCAGAGGGAGGAGTTTTGTCCAACCTTTGAGTCTCAAATGGCTGCGAACCAGTTCCCTCCAGCGCCAGGAGGGGGTGCCAGGCAGGAAGGAGCCATCCCACCATTTACACCAAACAGAGGGGATCCCACCTCTCACACCAAACAGAGGGGATCCCACTGCTGACACCAAACAGAGGGGATCCCACCGCTGACACCAAACAGAGGGGATCCCACCACTTACACCAAACAGAGGGGATCCCACCTCTCACACCAAACAGAGGGGATCCCACCTCTGACACCAAACAGAGGGGATCCCACCACTTACACCAAACAGAGGGGATCCCACCGCTGACACCAAACAGAGGGGATCCCACCTCTCACACCAAACAGAGGGGATCCCACCGCTGACACCAAACAGAGGGGATCCCACCTCTGACACCAAGCAACTTCTGATTGCAAAGGAGCTTGGGACCAGAGGGGTGGTGACTCCATCTCCCCGCGTAGGGAGCAATAGGGGACCTGGGGAGTGGGGGGTGGGACTGCAGCCACAGCTGGGTTTCGGGTGGAGGAAATAGGGCCAGGTTTGAGGGTGGCTCTGGGGAGTGGGGAGTGAGGATAGTGAGCGTGTGTGAACAGATGGGGAACTAAAATGGAGTGGGGGCTTCTGGGTTATGGGCTGAGATCTGGGAGGGGAGTAGGGTGGGATTCAGGACTCCTGGGTTCTCTGCCCACCTGTGGGAGGGGAGGGGGTGTTTAGTAGGTCGGTGGGGGGGCTGGAATTCAAGACACACAATCTGAAAGCTGGGGACAGAGCCCAGGAGTCCTGGCTCCCAGCCCCCTCCTGCTCTAACCCACCAGCCCCCCATCCCAGAGCCAGGGAGAGAACCCAGGAGTCCCGGCGTCCCTTGGCCATGAGCCGGAGAGACCCCGAATGGGGGCCAAGGGTGAGTCTCAGGGAATCCAGAGCTGTTGAGAATCACAGGACATGTCAGGCCCGTACCCTGACCCCTCTGCCCCATGGGCAAGGGACCCACGGTGGCTAGGGCAGCCGCTGACGATTCCTACCCCCTGCCCCACCCCCTACTGAGCGACACAGCCCCCCAGAGGCAGCGGCCTCTAGAGCGGACTCGCCCTGTGCCCCATTCCCTGCCCCCCCCGAGCCAGCCAGTCCCTGCCCTGGGGCCAGAGGGGAGCCGGCGCCCCCCAGAGCAGACAGGCCCCTGCCCCGTCCCCCGCCCCCCTGAGCCAGCCAGTCCCCCCCCACGCGGGTCTTTTTCATTTAAGAGTCAGCAGATTCTGATGTAAAACTTGAGCTGATGATTAACATGAAAGGACCAAATCTCGGGGCAAACGTGCGAGGAACGCAGGGGGAGGGGGGCATGGGAGATGATCCCCTAATTTAGGTCTCCCTGCCAGACCCAACTACCTGCCCCTGCTCTAACCACTAGCCCCCACTCCCCTCCCGGAGCTGGGGATAGAACCCAGGAGTCCTGGCTCCCAGCCCCCTCCTGCTCGAACCCACCAGCCCCCCCCTCCCCGAGCCACGGAGAGAACCCAGGAGTCCTGGCTCCCAGCACCCCGTGCTCTAACCACTAGCCCCCGCTCCCCTCCCGGAGCTGGGGTTAGAACCCAGGAGTCCTGGCTCCCAGCACCCTCCTGCTCGAACCCACCAGCCCCCCCTCCCCGAGCCACAGAGAGAACCCAGGAGTCCTGGCTCCCAGCAGTGCCCCCCGACAACTCTAACCCACTAGACACCGGATTAAATGAAGCCAAAGGATCCGGTTTCACTGTAAACCAAACTGGGATTTATTCAGCCCCAGAAAACAGCCATCAGCACCTCACAGCGCCCTCTGGAGATCACAGGCAGAACTGACGCCATCAATCTCCCCAGGGGCGCAGATCCGGAGTCACTCCCAATCGCGTTCACACGCCCGCTGGCGATCAGCGGAGTGACTCCGGATTCACAGTGGAAGCAGTGGGGCTCACGGGAAGGGGTGCGCGGGGGGCAGGTTGTAGCTGGCGTCGAGGAAGATGGTGAGGGTCCCGACGCTGGTGAAGGTGATGAACGTCCAGAGGAAGAGGCGGTCGACGACCATGGCCACATACTGCCAGTCCTCCTTGAGCTGGGGGGAGATGGGGGGCAGGGGGAGTGAGGTGGGGGGCTGCTCCTTGCTGCCCCCTGTCTGCTGAGTAGGTGCGGCTCGTGACCCCTAACCTCGCCCCACTGACCCTCCTTAAACCATCCCACCACCCCCTAAGTCTGTGCCATTGGCTGCCCCCAACCCTGCCCCATTGTGGCCCCCAACCCCGCCCCACCAACCCCCATAAACCTCCCCGACCCCCCAAGACTGCCCCACTGGCCCACATAAACCTCCCCACCACCCCCTAAGTCTGTGCCATTGGCTGCCCCCAACCCTGCCCCATTGTGGCCCCCAACCCCGCCCCACCAACCCCCATAAACCTCCCCCGACCCCCAAGACTGCCCCACTGGCCCACATAAACCTCCCCACCACCCCCTAAGTCTGTGCCATTGGCTGCCCCCAACCCTGCCCCATTGTGGCCCCCAACCCTGCTCCACTGGCCCACATAAACCTCCCCACTACTCCCTAAGTCTGCCCCATTGGCTGCCCCCAACCCTGCCCCATTGTGGCCCCCAACCCCACCCCACCAAACCCCATAAACCTCCCCCAACCCCCCAGGACTGCCCCATTGGCCCCCTCTTAACCTGGCCCCATTGTGCCCCCCAACCCTGCCCCACTAACCCCCATAAACCTCCCCGAACCCCCCAAGACTGCCCCATTGGCCCCCCCTTAATCCTAATCCATAGGGGCCCCCAACCCTAGCCCTCAGATCCCCTAAACCTGACCCATTGACCCCCCCCAAAACTTGACCCACTGGCCTCTACCCCTGCCCCACCAGTCCCCTAATCCTGCCTCACGACCCCCTCAATTTGACCCTTTGGCCCCTAAACTTGCCCCACAGATCTCCCCACACCTACCCCATTGGCCCAAGCCTGCCCCACTGGACCCCTAACTCTGCCTCACCAACCCCCACAAATCTTCCCCACCACCCCAAGACTGCCCCATTGGCCCCCCCTTAACCCTGACTCATAAGGGCCCCCAACCCTGCCCCACTGATCCCCTAAACCTGACCCATGGACTCCCTTAAACTTGACTTGCTGGCTGCTAACTCTGCCCCACCAACCCCCAACCCTGCCCCACAACCCCTAAACTTGCCCCACCGACCCTCCCAAACCTGCCCCACTGAGCCCCCCCCCAAAACCTGCCCCATTGTGCTCCTCATTCCACCCTCCAGGGGTATGAGCAAAGCCCCCCACCGCGCTCAGCGCTGGACAGAGAGACAAGCTCCGATCCCGGGGAGTGGGGGGCGTTGGCTGGGGCTGGAGTCAGAGTCCACGGATGATGGGCAGCCGGCCGGCCCCCACTCACCGTGTCGTAGTCCTCCTGGTCCTGCAGCTGCCGGGCGATGTAGGTGACGGCGTCCATGGCGGACTTGAGGTCGGGCGGCAGGACGAGGCATTCGCTCGGCCCATCCATGAACCGCCTCAGGTCCTGCGAGAAGGGGTCCTGGTAGAACCTGAAGGGTTAACCGGAAAGAGCTGGGAAGACCTCCACGGGGGCCCAAGAGATGCGGCCACTTCTGGGGTGGGGCGGCCGATGACCCGGGGACCCCTCGCCCTGCGCCGAGATGCGGCCACCTCTGGGGCAGGGCGGCTGGTTGTGACCCAGGGACCCCTTGCCCGGCGCCGAGATGCGGCCACCTCTGGGGCAGGGCGGCCGGTGACATGGAGACCCCTCGCCCGGCGCCGAGATGCGCCCACCTCTGGGGTGGGGTGTAACATAAGCTGCACCCTATGGAGTCAAGCACCTCACTCTGTGCAGAACAGCGCCCCCCGCTGAGCCTCCCCTGCCCCACACCGCCCCCCCCCTGACCTGCTGGGTTTGGGGAAGAGGAAGTCGCAGTTGGGTTTGCGGATGAAATACTCGTCTGTGCCCCGGTTGCTCTTCACCTCCAGTTCCCGTCGGGGGGCCGGGGGAGGTTTCAGGACGGGCTCTGGTTTCGGCCTCTGCAGCCCCAGGTACCGGGGGAGCCGGTGAATGAAAATCTGCCCGGGAGAGAGAATGCAGAGCCCCCCATGAGCCCCCGCCCTGGGGCCGGAGGGGAGCCGGGGGCGAGGAGGGGAAGGGGGTGCAAGGGGAGCGTTACCTGCTTGACCCAGAAGGGCATGTCGTGGGTGTTGGGCGAGCGGTGGTGCAGGTTGAGGACCACCACGCTGAGGATGACGGAGAAGGTCACCAGGATCATGGTGAACATGAGGTACTTGACGATGATGGGCACGGCCAGCGAGGTCTCTGGCACCTTGTCCGCCAGCAGCAGCAGGAAGACGGTGAGGGTGAGCAGGGCGAAGATGGACAGAGTGATCTTTTCCCCTGGGTAGAGACCGCGGAGGGAGCATCAGCCAGGCCCGGGGAGGACTGGGAGACCTGTGCCCACCTAGCCTGGCCTCTGGGCTCTCCCCAGTGACAGAGGGCCCATCTCACATGGCCTCTGGTCTCTCTCCTGGCACAGGGGATTCTGGTGCTCATCTGACGTGGCCTCTGGTCTCTCCCCAGCAACAGGGGGTTGTGGGGCCCATCTAGCATGGCCTCTGGTCTCTCCCCACTGACAGGTGGTTGCGGGGCCCATCTATCATGTTGTCTGGGCTCTCCCCAGTGACAGGGGATTCTGGTGCCCATCTAACATGGCCTCTGGTCTCTCCCCAATGACAGGGGATTGTGAGGCCCATCTAGCATGGCCTCTGGTCTCTCTCCTGGCACAGGAGATTCTGGTGCCCATCTAACATGGCCACTGGTCTCTCCCCAGTGACAGGGGATTGTGGGGCCCATCTAGCATGGCCTCTGGTCTCTCTCCTGGCACAGGAGATTCTGGTGCCCATCTAACATGGCCACTGGTCTCTCCCCAGTGACAGGGGATTGTGGGGCCCATCTAGCATGGCCTCTGGTCTCTCTCCTGGCACAGGAGATTCTGGTGCCCATCTAACATGGCCACTGGTCTCTCCCCAGTGACAGGGGATTGTGGGGCCCATCTAGCATGGCCTCTGGTCTCTCTCCTGGCACAGGAGATTCTGGTGCCCATCTAACATGGCCACTGGTCTCTCCCCAGCAACAGGGGGTTGTGGGACTCATCTAACCTGGCCTCTGGTCTCACCCAGGGACAGGGAATCCAGTGCCCATCTTGCATGGCCTCTGGTCTCTCCCCAGGCACAGGGGATTCTGGTGCCCATCTGACATGGCCTCTGGTCTCTCCCCACTGACAGGTGGTTGCGGGGCCCATCTAGCATGGTCTCTGGCATCTCCCCAGCAACAGGGGGTTGTGGGGCCCATCTAACCTGGCCTCTGGTCTCACCCAGGGACAGGGAATCCAGTGCCCATCTTGCATGGCCTCTGGTCTGCCAAGGCGCCCATCTAGGATGGACTCAGGCCTGCTGAGGGAGACCAGAGTCCCGGCACCAGATTCCTCAGCCCTCCGGAAAGGGGGCGGTTCCTGGGAGGAGAGGGAAGCCTGGCACCGGATTCCTGTCCCCCCCCGCCATTGCACCAGGGGCAGCCCGTGCCCGTCTGCCCGGCACCCACCGGCGTCGGGGGGCAGGTAGAAGACGAAGATGGCCAGGATGGTGATGAGGATGCAGGGGATGATGACGTTGATGATGTAGAAGAGCGGCTTGCGGCGGATGATGAGGTAGAAGGTCAGGTCCTCGTGTTGTGGATCCCCGGGCAGTGTGTTGTGCCGTGCTGGCTTGTGCCGGATCTCCCACTGCCCGTTGTCTGGAGGGCAGAGAGGCGGGTTAGGGGCCAAGGGGTGCCAATCTGGAGTCACCCCACTAGGAGTTGCAGGGGAGTGGGGCTCAAAGACAATTGGTGGGAGCGGTGGGATCACTACCCAGAATACGCAGGGATTGGTTGTGTCTGTGCGTCAAGTAACTCGGTGTGCGCCCGCGGATGTGTGCGTGTGTGGGCTCTGTGTGTGTCACATTGTGTGTGTGTTGCGGCTTTGTGGGTCACTGTGTTTGTGGTGTGGCTGTGTGTCCTTCTGCCTGTGTGTGTTGTGGCTCTGGGTGTGTTTTGCTGGGTGCATCACGGCTGTGTGTGTGTGTGTTGCGGTCCTTGTGTGTGACACTCTGCATGTGTGTGTAGCGGTGTGTTTGTTCCCGTGTGCGTCGCTCTGTGGTTGTCAATGTGCGTGTGTAGCTCTGTTTGGGGGGGGTGTTGCTCTGTGTGTTGGGCCGGCGTGTGAGATATGGCTCTGTGTGTGTACCTCTCTCCGTGTGTGTGTGACAGAGGGAGAGGGCTGTGTGTTGTGTGCTTGGCTGTGCGTGTGTGTGGGGGGGTGTAACTGTATTTGTGCGCAGCTGTGTGTGTGGTGTGGTTGTGTATGGGGGGCTTTGTGGGTGTGTGGCTCTGTGGGTAGGTGTGTGTGCTTTGATTGTGCATTTGTGACTGTGTGTGTCTGTAGCTCTGTGTGTGTTGTGATTGTCCACGTTTTGGCTCTGTGCTGTGTGGAGCTCTGTGTGTGTGTCTCTCTCTGTAGCTGTGTGTGTGGGTGTGTGATTTTGCATGCGTGGCTCTGTGTTTTGTGTGTGTTTAGCGCTCTCTGTGCGTGTGGCTCTGTGTGTAGCTGTGAGTAGCACTGTGGGTGTGTGGAGTGCTGTGTGTCACTGTGGGTGTCTCTGTGTGTAGCTGTGTGTGCGTGCGTAGTGCTGTGTGTCTCTCTGTTGTCTCTGTGTGTGTCTCTGTGTGTATCTGTGCGTGTGTGTCTCCCTGTGTGTGTGTCTCTGTGGGTGTCACTGTGGGTGTGTGTGTCTCTCTGTGTCTCTGTGGGTGTCTCCCTGTATGGGTGTCTCTGTGTGTCTCTCTGTGTCACTGTGGGTGTGTGTTGCTATGTGTGTCTCCCTGTGTGTCTCTGTGGGTGTCTCCCTGTGTGTGTGTCTCTGTGTGTCGCTGTGGGTGTGTGTCGCTGTGTGTGTCTCTGTGGGTGTCTCTGTGTGTCTCCCTGTGTGGGTGTCTCTGTGTGGGTAGCTGTGTGTGTCTCTGTGTGTGTCACTGTGGGTGTGTGTGTCTCTGTGTGTGTCTCCCTGTGTGTGTGTCTCTGTGTGTGTCACTGTGTGTGTATCCCTGTATGGGTGTCTCTGTGTGTCTCTCTGTGTCACTGTGGGTGTGTGTCTCTGTGTGTGTCTCCCTGTGTGTGTGTCTCTGTGGGTGTCTCCCTGTGTGTCACTGTGGGTGTGTGTCTCTGTGTGTGTCTCTGTGGTTGTCACTGTGTGTGTGTCTCTGTGGGTGTGTGTTGCTGTGTGTCACTGTGGGTGTCTCCCTGTATGGGTGTCTCTGTGTGTCTCTGTGTGTCACTGTGGGTGTGTGTCTCTGTGTGTCTCCCTGTGTGTGTGTCTCTGCGGGTGTCTCTGTGTGTCACTGTGGGTGTGTGTCTCTGTGTGTGTCTCTGTGGTTGTCACTGTGTGTGTGTCTCTGTGGGTGTGTGTTGCTGTGTGTCACTGTGGGTGTCTCCCTGTATGGGTGTCTCTGTGTGTCTCTGTGTGTCACTGTGGGTGTGTGTCTCTGTGTGTCTCCCTGTCTGTGTGTCTCTGCGGGTGTCTCTGTGTGTCACTGTGGGTGTCACTGTGTGTCTCTGCGGGTGTCTCCCCGGGGGGGTGGGCTGCGGGGGGGGCGGCGCCCGGCTCACCCACGAAGGCGTTCTGGGAGATGACGACCTCCCGCACCTCGCGCCCCTCCTCGTCCAGGGGGTGCAGCAGGCCCAGCTCGGCCGCCCCGTAGGCGTAGGACTGGAACACCATGGAGCAGTTCTGCCAGTCGAAGGGGAAGTAGGTCACCTGGGGAGGGGGGAGAGCGTGGACACAGCGCCCCCTGCTGGCCCCCTCGGCCGGCGCCCCCTGCTGGCCCCCTCAGCACAGCGCCCCCTGCTGGCCCCCCTCAGCACAGCGCCCCCTGCTGGCCCCCTCTGTACAGCGCCCCCTGCTGGCCCCCTCAGCACAGCGCCCCCTGCTGGCCCCCCTCAGCCAGCGCCCCCTGCTGGCCCCCTCAGCACAGCGCCCCCTGCTGGCCCCCTCGGCCGGCGCCCCCTGCTGGCCCCCTCTGTACAGCGCCCCCTGCTGGCCCCCCTCAGCCAGCGCCCCCTGCTGGCCCCCTCTGTACAGCGCCCCCTGCTGGCCCCCTCAGCCAGCGCCCCCTACTGGCCCCCCTCTGTGCAGCGCCCCCTGCTGGCCCCCCTCAGCCAGCGCCCCCTGCTGGCCCCCTCTGTACAGCGCCCCCTGCTGGCCCCCTCAGCCAGCGCCCCCTGCTGGCCCCCCTCTGTACAGCGCCCCCTGCTGGCCCCCTCAGCACAGCGCCCCCTGCTGGCCCCCTCAGCCAGCGCCCCCTGCTGGCCCCCCTCGGCCATCGCCCCCTGCTGGCCCCCTCAGCCAGCGCCCCCTGCTGGCCCCCCTCTGTACAGCGCCCCCTGCTGGCCCCCTCAGCCATCGCCCCCTGCTGGCCCCCCTCTGTACAGCACCCCCTGCTGGCCCCCCTCAGCCAGCACCCCCTGCTGGCCCCCCTCTGTACAGCGCCCCCTGCTGGCCCTCTCAGCCAGCGCCCCCTGCTGGGCCCCCTCTGTACAGCGCCCCCTGCTGGCCCCCTCAGCCAGTGCCCCCTGCTGGCCCCCCTCAGCCAGCGCCCCCTGCTGGGCCCCATCTGTACAGTGCCCCCCGCTGGCCCCCTCAGCCAGCGCCCCCTGCTGGCCCCCCTCTGTACAGCGCCCCCTGCTGGCCCCCCTCAGCTAGCGCCCCCTGCTGGCCCCCCTCTGGGCAGCACCCCCTGCTGGCCCCCCTCAGCCAGCGCCCCCTGCTGGCCCCCCTCTGTACAGCGCCCCCTGCTGGCCCCCTCAGCCAGCGCCCCCTGCTGGCCCCCCTCTGTACAGCGCCCCCTGCTGGCCCCCCTCAGCCAGCGCCCCCTGCTGGCCCCCCTCTGTACAGCGCCCCCTGCTGGCCCCCTCAGCCAGCGCCCCCTGCTGGCCCCCCTCTGTACAGCGCCCCCTGCTGGCCCCCTCAGCCAGCGCCCCCTGCTGGCCCCCCTCTGTACAGCGCCCCCTGCTGGGCCCCCTCAGCCAGCGCCCCCTGGTGGGCCCCCCTTGCTGCACAGCGCCCCCTGCTGGGCCCCCTCAGCCAGCGCCCCCTGCTGGGCCCCACTCTGTCCCCTGCAGCACGGGGCCCCCCTCACCTGGATACTGCAGCTGCTGCGGTAGAGGGCTGGGGGAAGCCAGCGAACGGTCCCAACGTGAGAGACCAAAACGTTCACAGGCAAGGCGATGTCGAAATTCCCATCGTTACTGAAAGAAAGAAAGAAAGAAAGAAAGAAAGAAAGAAAGAAAGAAAGAAGGGATGAGTGAGAAAGAAAGAAAGAAAGAAAGAAAGGATGAGTATGAAAGAAAGAAAAAAAGGATGAGTATGAAAAAGTGAGTGTGAAAGAAAGAAAGAAAGAAAGAAAGAAAGAATGTGTGAAAGAAAAAGAAAGAAAGAAAGGATGAGTAAGAAAAAAGGGATGAGTGAGAACGAAAGAAAGGATGAGTATGAAAGAAAGAAAAAAAGGATGAGTATGAAAAAGTGAGTGTGAAAGAAAGAAAGAAAGAAAAAGAAAGAAAGAAAAAAGGGATGAGTGAGAAAGAAAGAAAGAAAGAAAGAACGAAAGAAAGGATGAGTATGAAAGAAAGAAAAAAAGGATGAGTATGAAAAAGTGAGTGTGAAAGAAAGAAAGAAAGGAAGAAAGAAAGAATGAGTAAGAAAAAAGGGATGAGTGAGAACGAAAGAAAGGATGAGTATGAAAGAAATAAAAAAGGATGAGTATGAAAAAGTGAGTGTGAAAGAAAGAAAGAAAGAAAGAAAGAAAGAAAAGGAAAAGAGTGTGAAAGAAAGAGAGAATGGATGAGTGTGAAAGAAAAAAGAAAGAAAGAAAGAATGAAAGAAAGGATGAGTATGAAAGAAAGAAAAAAAGGATGAGTATGAAAGAGTGAGTGTGAAAGAAAGAAAGAAAGAAAGAAAGAAGGGGCGTCACATGGGCGAAGGACGCCAGCTTGTACTATTCACACTCCCTGGCCACCTTGTCCTAGGGCCTCTGTCTGCTCCCTCCTTGGGGCCCCCCACAGCCCCCGGCCCCCCGCAGCCCCCCGGCCCCCCACTCACTTGTTCATGAGGGAGATGTCCGGGAGCCAGACTTTGTCGGAGGACGTCCGGATGGCCGTGATGTCGTCGAAGTCGGACAGGTTCCAGCTCAGGCGATAGTCGGTCCACTCCTGGGGACGGCCGAGAGAGAGGGATGGACGGAGAGGGGAAAGAGACGGGGGTGAGTGGGAAAGAAGGAAAGAAAAAGGGAATAGTGTGAAGAAAAAGAAAGAAAGAAAGAAAGAAAGAAAGAAAGAAAGAAAGAAAGAAAAGGAAAAGAGTGTGAAAGAAAGAGAGAATGGATGAGTGTGAAAGAAAGAAAGGATGGATGAGTGTGAAAGAAAGAAAGAAAGAAAGAAAGAAAGAGCTCCTCCCCCTGTGTTCGTCCGTCCAGCCCCACCCCACCCTGTGAGGCCAGGCAGGGCTGTTTGCAGCATGGCACACATGGGGAAACTGAGGCACGCCATGACCTGCCCGCCGTCTGTGGCTGAGCTGGGAATGGACCAGCCCCCACCGGCTCCTGTTATAAATCAGGAAGCAGAGCTGGGGCACATTTCCCCATTGGCCCCCCCCCTTTTACAACCCACCGAACTCCCCCCTCCCCCGCAAACCAGACATCTTCCCCCTGCTCTTCCTCCCAGCAGCCATCAGGTGGCGCCAGCTACCTGCCCAGGTGTGAAGAGGTAGCTGGGGGAATGCAGACCCCAGGTGGGGGATGGGCAGTAGGCATGGAAATGTTTTGGGGTGGGGGGGGGATGGTACCCACCAGGTCCATATACACCTTCGTGGTCAGCTCCTCATCCTTTTCGTTCTGGGGGGGGGAGAAAGGGTTAAAAAGTCAGGCGGGGGGGCGGGGGGGAGCGGGGGGGGATACCCCCTCACCTCCAGAATCCTGCCCCCCCTGCAGGATCGGTGCCTCCCCGCCGTGTAACCCCCTTGAGAAGGCCCCTCCCGGTGGGGGGGATCTTGGGAGGGATAGATGGGACGGGGGGGTGGGTTTATGGGGGGGTAGATGGGGCTGAGATGGACTCCCACCTGGGGTGCCAACCCCATGCACATAGCCAGCTGCCCCTCCCCCCCAGCCCCATTTCCGCCCCCCCTTCCCCGTCCGCTGCTATTTATAACCCGCCCGGGATGGGCCTCCGGGACAGCTGCTGTCTCTGTCCGCGGGCCAAGGGGGGTGGAGGGGGACGGGGCCTTAACCCTCTCCCTGCCAGGGCCGGGGGTCCTGCTCCCCCCCCGCCTGACGAAAGAAATCTAGAACGAGAGGCCCAGGGGTCACAGCCGAGGCCACCGGGTTCTAGGCCGCTCTAGCGTGGCTGCGGCCCCTGGCCCGGGAAGCTAGCCTAGAACACAGTCCCCGCAGCCCGGGGGGCCGGGGCGAGCGAGGCCGCTCTAGAACGTCACTGGGGAGAACATCCCGGGCCCGGCGCCCTGGTCTAGAGCACGGTATAGACGGGCCCGGGGGTGACTGGGTCTAGGCTGCCGCCAGGGCGGTACTCTAGATCGCAGTCCCATCAAGGACCAGGAGCCACGGGCACGAGACCAGGGTCTAGAACAGTCGGCGCCGATCTAGAACGTGCCCCCCATTTTGGCCAGCCGAAGACCGGGGGCGCTGGCCCAGGAGGCCGACCTAGAACCTGCTCTAGACCAGAGCGGGGGCGGGGGCCCGGCTGCTCTAGAACCCAGGTTCCTCACCAGGCTGATGAGTTGGGACAGCGACATGCCCACCCGGACGAAGACCTTGTCGGTGAGGGTGCGGGCGGGGCGCACGTTGGGGTTATAGCTCCCAAAGAGCTTCTCCAGGAGCCGCTCCTCCGCCTCCAGGCCGCCCGCGGCTGCCGGGAGAGAGAACGGGTCCGTCCGACTGTCTGTGTGTGGGGCGGGGGGTCAGGGTCCCCATCGCGCCCCCCTGCAGCCTGGTGCTGCCCCATGGGACTCAGCTAACGGCTGAGCCGGCTCTCCACCCATCCCTCCCTCCCCTTCCATCCACCCACCCCCACACCCCTCTATCCATCCATCCACCCCTCCCTCCACCCATCCCTCCCTCCCCTTCCATCCACCCACCCCCACACCCCTCTATCCATCCATCCACCCCTCCCTCCATCCCCACGCCTCTCTATCCATCCATCCACCCACCCCACACCTCCCTCCACCCATCCCCACACCCCTCTATCCATCCATCCCCACGCCCCTCTATCCATCCATCCACCCCTTCCTCCATCCCCATGCCCCTCTATCCACCCCTCCATCCATCCTCACACCTCTCTATCCATCCATCCCCACACCCCTCTATCCATCCATCCCCACGTCCCTCTATCCATCCATCCACCCCTCCCTCCATCCCCACGCCTCTCTATCCATCCATCCACCCACCCCACACCTCCCTCCACCCATCCCCACACCCCTCTATCCATCCATCCCCACGCCCCTCTATCCATCCATCCACCCACCCCACTCCTCCCTCCACCCACCCCCACACCCCTCTATCCATCCATCCACCCCTCCCTCCATCCCCACGCCTCTCTATCCATCCATCCACCCACCCCACACCTCCCTCCACCCATCCCCACACCCCTCTATCCATCCATCCCCATGCCCCTCTATCCATCCATCCACCCACCCCACTCCTCCCTCCACCCATCCCCACACCCCTCTATCCATCCATCCCCACGCCCCTCTATCCATCCATCCACCCACCCCACACCTCCCTCCACCCATCCCCACACCCCTCTATCCATCCATCCCCACGCCTCTCTATCTATCCATTCACCCACCCCACACCTCCCTCCACCCATCCCCACACCCCTCTATCCATCCATCCCCACGCCTCTCTATCCATCCATCCACCCACCCCACACCTCCCTCCACCCATCCCCACACCCCTCTATCCATCCATCCCCACGCCCCTCTATCCATCCATCCACCCACCCCACACCTCCCTCCACCCATCCCCACACCCCTCTATCCATCCATCCCCACGCCCCTCTATCCATCCATCCACCCACCCCACACCTCCCTCCACCCATCCCCACACCCCTCTATCCATCCATCCCCACGCCTCTCTATCTATCCATTCACCCACCCCACACCTCCCTCCACCCATCCCCACACCCCTCTATCCATCCATCCCCACGCCCCTCTATCCATCCATCCACCCACCCCACTCCTCCCTCCACCCATCCCCACACCCCTCTATCCATCCATCCCCACACCCCTCTATCCATCCATCCACCCACCCCACACCTCCCTCCACCCATCCCCACACCCCTCTATCCATCCATCCCCACGCCTCTCTATCTATCCATTCACCCACCCCACACCTCCCTCCACCCATCCCCACACCCCTCTATCCATCCATCCCCACACCCCTCCATCCATCCATCCACTTCCACACCCCTCTATCCACCCATTCATCCCCATCCACCCCATCCATTCACCCCCACACCGCCCTCCATCCATCCATCCCCACACCCCCTCCATCCACCCCACACCGCCTCCATCCATCCCCACACCCATCTATCCATCCATCCATCCATCCATCCACCCACCTCACTCCATCCATCCCCACACCCCTCTATCTATCCACCCATTCATCCCCATCCACCCCATCCATTCACCCCCACACCCTCCTCTATCCATCCCCACACACCCCCATCCACCCACCCCACACCCCCCTCCATCCATCCATCCCCACACACCCCCCTCCACCCACCCCACACTCCTCTATCCATCCATCCCCCCCCACACCCCCATCTATCCCTCCACTGCCCCACATCTACATCCAATCTCTGTCCCCATATCGTACCCCAGTGCCCATGGCTCTATCTGCTTGACCTGCCCCCTCTGGCCCCCCACCCTGTTCTCTAGCTGGGGCCTGGCTTGGGGTGGGGGTCTGAGCTTACCCACTGCCGGGAGAAGCCAGAGGGTCACCAGCAATGGGGCCGCCCGCGCCATGGCTGCGTCCGTGTGTCCGTCTCTCTCCTTGAGGCCCGGCTGCCACCCAGGCCCCCCGCCCCCCACCAGCCACCCCATTGGTCCCACCAGCTGTCACTGGAGTGGGCGTGGGGGGGGCTGGTGGGTTCCGGGGGGGGGCATTTTCCACAGCTGCCACAGGAAATCTGGTGGCACCACCTGTTCTGGACTGAGGGGGGGTGGGGAGGGGGTGAGAGCCAGGATCTGTAACCCCTTGGGCCCCAGAGACTGCGAGGGGAGGGGAAGGGTCCCCAGCGGGATTCGAACCCACGATAGATAGATAGAGGGGGCGTCTGGGGATAGATAGACAGACAGACAGATAGATAGAGGGGGTGGATGGGGATGGATGGGGTAGGTAGAGGGGTGGATGGGGGCAGATTGGTAGAGGGGTGGATGGGGTAGGTAGAGGGGGGTGGATGGGGGGAGACAGATTGATACAGATGGATGGAGGGGTGTGAATGCGGACAGATAGATGGGGTGTGAATGCAGGTGGATGGATAAATGGAGGAGAGGGGGGTGGATGGGGTAGATAGAGGGGTGGATGGGGGGAGATAGACAGAGGGGGTGGATGGGGTAGGTAGAGGGGGGTGGATGGGGGGAGACAGATCGATACAGATGGATGGAGGGGTGTGAATGCGGACAGATAGATGGGGTGTGAATGCAGGTGGATGGATAAATGGAGGAGGGGGGGATGGCGGGGGGGGCGGGGGGGATGGGGGACAGGCAGAGGGGTGGGGGGCGGATGTCTGGGGCTGAGGCCGCCCGGAGATGGGGAAGACCCGGAACCAGATTCCCCCGTGGCCTGGAATGGCCCCTGGGGCAGGTTCTCCGTGGGGCTGAGGTAAACCGGGCGGGGGGCGGGGGGCACCGTGCCCCCCCCGCCGGCGAGATGGAAGGCCTGGAACGGGGCCTGGAATGGAGTTAAGCGGCAGGCGCTTGGCCGGGAGCCGGGTAAATCCCGGATCTGGATTCCAGCACCCCCTGGATCGGAGCGGGGGGGTAGCTGCCCCCTCCCACCGGGACACAGAGCCGGATAGGAGCCCCCACAGCCCCTCCCCCCGGGACACAGGTAAATCCCGGAGCCGGATCCCAGCCTGGAGTCCCCCCCAGCCCCCCCCAGGACACAGGTAAATCCCGGAGCCGGATCCCAGCCTGGAGTCCCCCCCAGCCCCCCCCAGGACACAGGTAAATCCCAGAGCCGGATCCCAGCCTGGAGTCCCCCACAGCCGCCCCCCAGGACACGGGTAAATCCCGGAGCCGGATCCCAGCCTGGAGTCCCCCCCAGCCCCCCCCAGGACACAGGTAAATCCCAGAGCCGGATCCCAGCCTGGAGTCCCCCCCAGCCGCCCCCCAGGACACGGGTAAATCCCGGAGCCGGATCCCAGCCCGGAGTCCCCCCCAGCCCCCCCAGGACACAGGTAAATCCCGGAGCCGGATCCCAGCCTGGAGTCCCCCACAGCCCCTCCCCCCAGGACGCGGGTAAATCCCGGAGCCGGATCCCAGCCCGGAGTCCCCCCCAGCCCCTCCCCCCAGGACACGGGTAAATCCCGGAGCCGGATCCCAGCCCGGAGTCCCCCCCAGCCCCCCCAGGACACAGGTAAATCCCAGAGCCGGATCCCAGCCCGGAGTCCCCCACAGTCCCCCAGGACACAGGTAAATCCCGGAGCCGGATCCCAGCCTGGAGTCCCCCACAGCCCCTCCCCCCAGGACGCGGGTAAATCCCGGAGCCGGATCCCAGCCCGGAGTCCCCCCCAGCCCCTCCCCCCAGGACACGGGTAAATCCCGGAGCCGGATCCCAGCCCGGAGTCCCCCACAGTCCCCCAGGACACGGGTAAATCCTGGAACCGGATCCCAGCCTGGAGTCCCCCATAGCCCCTCCCCCCAGGACACGGGTAAATCCTGGAGCTGGATCCAGGCCCGGAGCCCCCCACAGCCACAAGGAGCCAGGTAGAATCATAGAAATGTGGTTTATTCCCTTGGTTGTGCAGGTCGAAGGGGGGCCCTGGCCCCTTTGTACTGAGGGGAGAGAAGGTGGGGGGGGGTTTATTGCAGAGGGAGGGGCTGTCATTCATGCAGGGACCCCAGGGTGCGGGCCAGGGCCTGGCCCTTATTGCTATCTGTTCAGAGAGAGGGTGGGGGAGGGGCAGGAAGGAGGAGGAGCTACAAAGGGGTGGGAAGTAAGGGGCGGGGCCAAAGAGGGGCGGAGCCAGGGGGCAGTAGGGGGAGGGGCAGGCAGGCAGGGGGCAGGGAGGGAGTAGGGGGTAGGAAAGGAGGGGGAGGGGCAGTAAGAGGGACGAGGGAAGGGCCAATCGGGGTGGGGAAGGGAGCAGGGGAATGGGGGGAGGCCTAGGGGCTATGGATAGAGGAAAGGGGGGGCCCATGAGGGTCCTGTGTTCCCCTCCCCCACCCGCTCCACGTGGTTGGGGGCAGGTTGGGGCCCAGGGGTGGGGGGTCAGAGCTGTACAGAGATATACACAGTGTTGGCTTGTACAAAATACACACGAGAGAGAGAGACGTAGAAACCCCCCTCCCTGATCACAGGAGCCCCCCAATCCAGATTCTCCCCCCCCACCATGCACGTGACCTGAGTCCCCCGCCCCATGTGGCAGGATTCAGTGGGGCCAGCCCAGCCTGCCTGGGGAGAGCGCCCCCTGCTGAGCCCCCCCCGCCCCCGCTCCCTGCCCCACAGCGCCCCCTAGCGCCACCCTGCCTGCCTGGGGAGAGCGCCCCCTGCTGAGCGCCCCCCAGCCCTGCTCCCTGCCCCACAGCGCCCCCTAGCGCCACCCTGCCTGCCAGGGGAGAGCGCCCCCTGCTGAGCGCCCCCCAGCCCCGCTCCCTGCCCCACAGCACCCCCTAGCGCCACCATGCCTGCCGGGGAGAGCGCCCCCTGCTGAGCCCCCCCGCCCCCGCTCCCTGCCCCACAGCGCCCCCTAGCGCCACCCTGCCTGCCAGGGGAGAGCGCCCCCTGCTGAGCCCCCCCGCCCCCGCTCCCTGCCCCACAGCGCCCCCTAGCGCCACCCTGCCTGCCAGGGGAGAGCGCCCCCTGCTGAGCCCCCCCGCCCCCGCTCCCTGCCCCACAGCGCCCCCTAGTGCCGCTCTGGGGCCAGCCCTGCCTGCCGGGGGAGAGCGCCCCCCCGTGAACCCCCCAAGACACATCCCAAAGAGTGAAAACCGTGTGTGTGGGCGTGAGTGTGAGTGTGAGTTCGCATTTACTGCCCCCTGCTGGCCGCTCCACCCCCCCCCCCATTCCCTCTCACCTGCGAGAGGGACTCACAACCGCTCCTGTGTGTCATGGGCCCCCCATCGCCACCTTGTGGCCTCCCTGCAGACCCCTCCCCCCTCCCTGCGGACCTTCAACCCTGCCCTCAAGAGGGGCAGTTACCCGGGGGGGGCAGAGGGGCCCCCCCAATATTCCTGAGTTCTTCCACACCCCTGTTATTGCCTGTCATGGGGAGAGGGGAGGGGATGGGAGACCCCCCCCTCCGCAGCTAGTTATGGCTCTCTCCTCTGCCCCCCCATTCAGGGGGGGGCTCTGTAGGTATTTATCCCGGATATGGCTGGAGGCCAGACTGGCTAGCGGGGTGTAGCCAGGTGACTCTCCTCCCATCATGGCTGGGAAAATATCAAACCGGGGAGGGAACCCAGGAGTCCTGGCTCCCAGCCCCGCCCCCCCGACCCACCAGACCCCACTCCCCTCCCAGAGCTGGGGTGGGAACCCAGGTGTCCTGGCTCCCTGCCCCCGGGCTCTAAAGCACCAGCCCCCACTCCCTTCCCAGAGCTGGGGAGAGGACCCAGGAGTCCTGACATTAGGAAGGGAATGGGGTGGAGTGGGTTATAGCAGGAGTGGGGGATGGGTGGGCTGGGAATCCGGACTCCTGGGTTCCGTCACCAACACTGGGAGGAGTGCAGGATCTGTTGATTAGAGGCGGGGTGGGGCCAGGGAGAATTGGGAGCCAGGACTCCTGGGTTCTCTCCCTGGCTCTGGGAGGGGAGTGGGGTCTGGTGGTGAGAGCAGGGGGAGGGGGAACTGGGAGGCAGGACTCCTGGGTTCCATTCCCGGCTCTGGGAGGGGAGTGGGGCTGATGGGTTAGAGTGGGCGGGGTGGGGGCGCTGGAAACCCGGACTCCTGGGTTCTCTCCCTGGCTCTGGGAGGTAGGCAACACACATGCCAGGGGACCCAATTCAGATAATTAAAAGTCTCCTAGGCCAAGGCCTGCCCTAAGGGGAACAGAAAATGGCTTTGACCCCCCCTGCAATATTCCCCCCACCAGTAAGCAATAAAATACAACAGGTGTCCATCAAGCATAGAACCCGCCCCCCACATATACCCTCCCCCCCGCCCAGATTGTCCTGGAGTCTGGATCCAGATTCCTCTTGACTGGCTTTGTCTCCTGTTATTGCAGGGCTGCATCGGACAGAATTTGGCATGTTGGAGGGGGAGGGGCTGGTGGGGAAAAGGGGCGGAGTTTCCTGTTGCCTCTCCCTTCCCCTCCCCCGGATTGGCTTCTCATTTCCATCGAAACGGCGAAGAAATCCGGCATGGATGGCTCTCTTCCCCCGCCCCTGGTGACAATGTCACCCCCCGGTGGTCGAAGAAGGTACGACGCCCTGGCGTGTGCCGGAGAAGGTGCTGTCTAGAACACTCTCTCCTGCTGTGACAATGTTGCCACCTAGTGGGGAGAAAGGGTATCAGCTAGAGGGTGGAACCGTCTTTTCCCCCTGGGGTGACAACATCACCACCTGCTGGTGGGAAAGAGGAACATGCTGTCTTTTTATTGCAAGGGAAAATGGCGTATATAATAGTCTCTCCCAAGGTGACCGTGTCACCACTCGGTGGTCTCAAGCCCGGGGGCGATTTCCCAACGTCGCCCTCGGCTGGCGGGAAAAGGCATCGCGCCCTTATTGCGGCAATCCGACACTTTCCCAACGTCGCCCTCCGCTGGCGGAAAAAGGCATCGCGCCCTTATTGCGGCAATCCGACGCTTTCCCAACGTCGCCCTCAGCTGGTCGAAAAAGGCATCGCGCCCTTATTGCGGCAATCCGACGCTTTCCCAACGTCGCCCTCCGCTGGCGGAAAAAGGCATCGCGCCCTTATTGCGGCAATCCGACGCTTTCCCAACGTCGCCCTCGGCTGGCGGGAAAAGGCATCGCGCCCTTATTGCGGCAATCCGACGCTTTCCCAACGTCGCCCTCGGCTGGCGGAAAAAGGCATCGCGCCCTTATTGCGGCAATCCGACGCTTTCCCAACGTCGCCCTCGGCTGGCGGAAAAAGGCATCGCGCCCTTATTGCGGCAATCCGACGCTTTCCCAACGTCGCCCTCCGCTGGCGGAAAAAGGCATCGCGCCCTTATTGCGGCAATCCGACGCTTTCCCAACGTCGCCCTCGGCTGGCGGAAAAAGGCATCGCGCCCTTATTGCGGCAATCCGACGCTTTCCCAACGTCGCCCTCCGCTGGCGGAAAAAGGCATCGCGCCCTTATTGCGGCAATCCGACGCTTTCCCAACGTCGCCCTCGGCTGGCGGAAAAAGGCATCGCGCCCTTATTGCGGCAATCCGACGCTTTCCCAACGTCGCCCTCGGCTGGCGGAAAAAGGCATCGCGCCCTTATTGCGGCAATCCGACGCTTTCCCAACGTCGCCCTCAGCTGGTCGAAAAAGGCATCGCGCCCTTATTGCGGCAATCCGACGCTTTCCCAACGTCGCCCTCAGCTGGTCGAAAAAGGCATCGCGCCCTTATTGCGGCAATCCGACGCTTTCCCAACGTCGCCCTCCGCTGGCGGAAAAAGGCATCGCGCCCTTATTGCGGCAATCCGACGCTTTCCCAACGTCGCCCTCGGCTGGCGGAAAAAGGCATCGCGCCCTTATTGCGGCAATCCGACGCTTTCCCAACGTCGCCCTCGGCTGGCGGAAAAAGGCATCGCGCCCTTATTGCGGCAATCCGACGCTTTCCCAACGTCGCCCTCCGCTGGCGGAAAAAGGCATCGCGCCCTTATTGCGGCAATCCGACGCTTTCCCAACGACGCCCTCCGCTGGCGGGAAAAGGCATCGCGCCCTTATTGCGGCAATCCGACGCTTTCCCAACGTCGCCCTCCGCTGGCGGAAAAAGGCATCGCGCCCTTATTGCGGCAATCCGACGCTTTCCCAACGTCGCCCTCCGCTGGCGGAAAAAGGCATCGCGCCCTTATTGCGGCAATCCGACGCTTTCCCAACGACGCCCTCCGCTGGCGGGAAAAGGCATCGCGCCCTTATTGCGGCAATCCGACGCTTTCCCAACGTCGCCCTCCGCTGGCGGAAAAAGGCATCGCGCCCTTATTGCGGCAATCCGACACTTTCCCAACGTCGCCCTTTGCTGGTCGAAAAAGGCATTGCGCCCTTATTGCGGCAATCCGACGCTTTCCCAACGTCGCCCTCCGCTGGCGGAAAAAGGCATCGCGCCCTTATTGCGGCAATCCGACGCTTTCCCAACGTCGCCCTTTGCTGGTCGAAAAAGGCATCGCGCCCTTATTGCTCCAAAGGAAGGTGGCATAGATCAGAACCTTTCCCAATGTCACCACCTGTCGGCCAAACAGGGAATCATGCTCTCAGCTGGCATGGAAGACCATATATATATATATACACACACACACACAAACCCCTAAATATTTCTCCAGCAGGGCAACGTCGTCCCCCGGTGATGGCAAAGGGTATCACACCCTCGATGGCATTTTTTCTTCTTCTGAGGTCCAGAGGTTGAATGTAGGTAGGCAGGCGTCCTGAGCAGAAGGGGGCAGACATGCAAGGGAGGGGCGTGGCTGGAGCGGTGCCGAAACCCCTCCCCGACCTTGGGGTTACGTCGCCTTGCAGGGCTTGGCTGTCTCTTTGCTGGGGGCCCCGGCCTCGTCTGATTTCTGGGGTGCCGAGGGGTCCACCACGTTATGGAGCGACGGTTCACGGTACATGGCCACTGTGAGGAAGGAGAGAGAGACACACAGAGGAGGAGGAAGTGAGGGATAGCACGGGATTGGCTGCCCCAGCCACCCTACCACCCCAGAAAGACGGGTCACATGGGGGTGGCAGAAGTTTGCACAGCACAGAACAGTTGGGAAGGGAGGGGTTGTGTATCCGGGGCAGCGTGCCCGGGCCAGAGGTGGGAAGGAGGATCCATGTGCCTGGTTGGAGGGGCACCGGGGTGGCGGGGGGTGTCTGTATTTTACATCCCCAATTGCTTCCTCTAGACACCACCCCATCGTCCCTGCTGCCCTGCTCACCTTCCAATAGCTTGGGCAGGAAGTGGGCAGCGGCTTTGGTCTTCTTGACTCGGTTTCCCTTCATGGGCTGGCCTTCTTTGTTGATGCCCAGATACCAGGAGCGGCCGGATTCGCGCTGGCGGTACAGGGTGGAGGAATACATGACGTAGTAGTTCTCGAAGACACACTCCTTAAACCGGCACTCGGCGGTGAAGTGAGCCTGGGAGAGGAAGGGAGGGAGAGAAAAGGGGTGAGCGAGAAAGGAAGGAAGGAAGGTCTCTGTGGGGTGTAATTACCAACTGTGGGCAGTAGAGGGCAGTGCCCGCTCTGGTCTTTCAGCCGGGAGGCGACAGGGCTCGGACGCCTGGGTTCCCAGTCCCGAATCCCGGGAAAGGAGCCAGGGGCGTTTTAATAGTCAAGACCGGCCTGGGTGGCAACTTGAGACGGGGGCTGAGTCACCAGGGACTCCTGCTGAGCCCCCTCCCCGCTCTCTGCCCCACAGCGCCTCCGAGCGCCACCCTGTCTGCCAAGGGAGAGCGCCCCCTGCGGAGTCCCCCACCCCGTTCCCTCCAGCACAGCGCCCCCTAGTGCCCCAAGGGGCCAGCCCCGCCTGCCAGTGGAGTGCGCCCCCTGCTGAGCCCCCCCGCCTGGCTCCCTGCCCCACAGCACCCCTTAGTGCCCCATGGGGCCAGCCCTACCTGCCAGGGGAGTGGGCCCCCTGCTGAGCCCCCCGCCCTGCTCCCTGACCCACAGCTGCCCTGGGGCCAGCCCTGTCCTGCCAGGGGAGAGCACCCCCTGCTGAGCCCCCCGCCCCACTCCCTGCCCCACAGTGCCGCCCTGGGGCATTGGGCCCAGCACTGACTTCCAGAGGAGAGCGCCCCCTGCTGCCCTCAAAAGCAAGCTCTGGGCTACTCTGACCCCAGCTAGGGGCATTAGGCCTGGGGCCAGGGTCCAAGTGTCTTGGCTGAGTTGGGGTGCCCGGGCTGCAGTGGGGGGCTGCCGTGTGTGTGTGCGGGGGGGGCAGGTCGGGGGCAGTGACATGAATATTCCACGGGCTGGAGAGAGGGCTCGAGCTGGCTGCCCCCAACCTGGGGGGCAGCCGGTCGGGAGCCACTGAGGGTGGCCGGATTTGAGGGGTTGTGAATTACACAGTCTGTCTGTGCGTGAGAGAGACGCAGGAGGAAGGGGGAGCGATTTCAGAGAAAGAAAGAAAGAAAGAAAGAAAGAAAGAAAGAAAGAAAGAAAGAAAGAAAGAAAGAGGGGTGTATGGGGAGAGAGAAAGAACAGATGAATGGACGGGGAGGGCATGTATGGGCCCGGACGGATAATTAGGTAGATGGGGTGTATGGGACTGGCTGGCTGGATAGAAGCGGTGTTTTGGGGATGGACGTTATTTTCCCTGTCAGTGTCACGGTGCCACGTTCACCATTATGTTCACTACCATGGCCACGTTCACCGTTATTTTCACGATCAGCACCGCATTCACCATTATTTTCCCTGTCAGCACCACGTTCACTGTTATTTTCACTATCAGCACTGCGTTCACCATTATTTTCCCTGTCAGCACCACGTTCACCGTCATTTTCACGATCAGCACCGCGTTCACCATTATTTTCACTATCAGCACCGCGTTCACCATTATTTTCACTATCAGCACCGTGTTCACCATTATTTTCCCTGTCAGCACCACGTTCACCGTTATTTTCACAATCAGCACCGCGTTCACCATCATTTTCCCTGTCAGCACCACGTTCACCGTTATTTTCACGATCAGCACCGCGTTCACCGCTATTTTCACGATCAGCACCGCATTCACCATTATTTTCACGATCAGCACCGCATTCACCATTATTTTCACGATCAGCACCACGTTCACCATTATTTTCATGATCAGCGCCGCGTCCACCGTTACTTTCCCTGTCGGCGTCATGGCGCCCCGGTCACCATCGCTTTCCCTCACCTCACGTTATTCCCTGCCCACAACGAAAGCTCAGCGCGGGCCCTGGCCCCCTCCCCAGCTTTTGCCGCCCTCCACAGCGTGTCGTGGCTGGGGAGAGGCAGGGGCGTGGTCGGAGAAACGCGATGGAGAGCGACAGGGAAAGCGTGTCAGAAAGACACGGCCAGACAGACATGCTCCGGGGGATGGACAGACAGAACAGCGTAGGGGGGAGGCTGGTGGCGTAAGCCCTCTCTCTTCCCGGTCGCAGGTGGGGATTTTCTTGGTCTCTCCCAGGGGTTCCCTAAAAATCAGACCAGCTGCTAAATTTAACACAGCATGGGGGGGGGGGGGGAAGGATACTTCAAGGGGAGGAAGGGCCCAGGTACCATGGGGCCTGAAGAAGAGGATTGTGTGGGGCAGAGTTAGGAGGGGGCATTGCTATCCCAGAGCACCCCACGTGGGGCAAAGTGGGGGGCTGTTCCGCGGGGGCGGGGATAGCTGGCATGCCAGGTTCTGCGTCCCCCCACCTGCCCCCAGCACAGTGGGACTCTCTGTTTGGGAGACAGGGGTTCAGACTGGGGGGGGCAGGGGTGGCCCCCCTACTGGCAGAGAGAGGATACTACACCCCTATTAGCCCTGACCAGCCCGCTCCTCCAGGGCTCACCCAGAGATCCCACTGCTCACACCAATGGATCTCCGAGCTGCCTCCCTGGGGATGCACTGTCACGACCCACCACTAGCCCCACCCTGAAAGCAGCACCCCCTGCTGGAAGAGAGATGATCATGCCCCCTGTTGGCAACTCCACCCCTCTGGGACCCAGGGCACATACACAACCCTGAGATCCCACCGCTCACACCAACGGTCGGTTTAGTCAAGAGGGAGGGCCGGGGGGAATGACACTCACGGAGGTATAGAGGTAGCCCTCTGCGTTCATGGCGATATACTGCCCCGACTTGGTGCCCTGGATGGCGACCACGCGCAGTCCCACGGGGATCAGGTTAAAGAGAGCTGGGGGAGACGAGACAGATAGCAAGGCATCAGCCCTGGCACAAACAGCAGATGGGAATGGGACACGGGGCCTGTCCCCTCTCGGGGGCACCAGCTCCCATCTGGCCCCAGGGCGGGGACTGGCTGGCTCACAGGGGGCGGGGAATGGGGCAGGGGCCCATCCCCTCTAGGGGACGCCGACTCCGATCCCCACTGCCCGATTTTGCAGAAGCTCTGCCTGGAGCCTGGACTCCTGGGTTCTTCTCCACGACTCCTCCCCCTCCCTCATTCCTCTTTAGAGACGGATTTATTTTTCCTCCCCTGTCATCCCTTCTCGACGTTAATCCCCTTCTTTGCAATCCCAGATGAATATTCAGGACTCTCCCTGATTGGAGACAGCTGGAGCCGGAGGGGGGTGGGTGGGATTAGGTCAAGGCAGGATTTACCCATCTCCTCTATGCACACAATGTGCTGCCCTCTAGCGGGGACAGGCCCCGGGCCCCATTCCCCGACCCCCTGAGCCAGCCAGTCCCCACCCTGGGGCCAGATGGGACCTGGCGCCCCCTAGAGGGGACAGGCCCCATGTCCCATTCCCTGCCCCCCTGAGCCAGCCAGTCCCCACCCTGGGGCCGGATGGGACCTGGCGCCCCCTAGAGGGGTCAGGCCCCTGCCCCATTCCCGGCCTCCCTGAGCCAGCCAGTCCCCATCCCGGTGCTCCCTAGAGGGGAAAGGTGGTGTGGGAGGGCTGGGAAATAGGGATCCCCCTCTGCCCTCCGCAGTACAGTGCTCCCTGCAGTACAGCTCCCCCCCAAGCACCCCACTCCATTCCCTGCCACTTGGGAGGTCCCCCAACTGGCCTAGCCCTGCATAACCCCTCGGCCTTGCCTGGGCATCACTCACTGAAGCTGTTGGTGTCTTCCTTTGTCCCGTCGATGGCGCCGTCTGGGTGCATCCGGAGGTAGAAACCATGTCTGCAGAGAAGCTTGGTCACGATGCCCTTCAGCTGCGGCTCTGTGCCGCCCGCAGGATGGATGGAGGGATGCGGAGGCGGGGGACCGAAGGGAGGACAGAGAATAGATTATCCACTGGCTAGGAGGAAGCCCTCCCTGATTACCTTCCTTAAGGCTAAACAAAAGCACCAGGAACTTTTAACTCTGGACATACCGAATTTTGTATAAAAAAACCGAAAGCAACTCCCAAACAAATCTTCGGCAAGACTGCGAAAGTATCAGTAATTTCAAAGCAATAAAGAGATTGTTATAAAAAAATCCAAGGAAATTCCCAAACAAAAACTTTGCGAGGATGGAGAAAGTATCCGTAGTTTCAAATCAATAAATACAGTCTTTTGCATGAAAAAACTAAAGCAATTATAAGAAAGAACTCTTTGGTAAGACGGAGAAAGTATCTATAAAGAGAGTTTCATAAGAAAATCTAAGACAATATTCAAACTAAAGCTTTGCTAAGAGTCCGAAAGTGTCTGTAGTTTTTAATCAATAAATACAATCTTTTCTCAGACACGCTGGTGCCAAATCATAAACCCCTGTGAATGTTGCCTAAATATCAGTGACTATAAAATTTCACAGGAAAAGCAAAGAAAATCCCCAGAGAAAACCACGTTGTTGGAAAATAGCAGTAATTTAAAATCAATAAATACAGATGCTCAGAAGAAAAAGAAAGGAAATTCAACAACACACTTTGTTAAGGCTGAGGAAGTACCACTATCAATAAATATAAACTTCTATACGAAAAACTAAGGCAATTCCGAACCAAAAACTTTGTGAATGTTGACAAAATATCGGTCACAATAAATCACTACATCAAAACAAGGAGTGTCACACAAAAACTGAGGAAATGCCCAGGCAAAACCAAACCAAAACCTTTGTGAAGGCCGGGAAATTATCAGCCATTTTACATCGTTTGCATATGAAAAAAACCAAACAAAAAACTTCCTGACGAAAAAATGGGGATATCCTGAGCTTTACATCTGTTAAATGTGAGAAACTAAAGATATTCCAGATGAAAAAGTTTGTTAGAGAAAGTCTCTGTAGCTATCAGACAGGAAATATAAACTCTTATCTGAAAAGCTGAGCAAATTCCCCGGTCAAAAAGAGGAGGTGTCTGGGGATAGATAGATAGATAGACAGATAGAGGGGGTGGATGGGGATAGTTAGATAGATAGATAGATAGATAGAGGGGGTGGATGGGGATAGTTAGATAGATAGATAGATAGAGGGGGTGGATGGGGATAGGTAGATAGATAGATAGGTGGGGTGTATGGGGATAGATAGATAGATAGAGGGGGTGGATGGGGATAGGTAGATAGATAGATAGATAGATAGATAGAGGGGGTGGATGGGGATAGGTAGATAGATAGATAGGTGGGGTGTATGGGGATAGATAGATAGATAGATAGATAGATAGATAGATAGATAGATAGATAGAGGGGGTGGATGGGGATGGATAGATAGACAGACAGGGGGGTGGATGGGGATGGATAGACAGACAGACAGGGGGGTGGATGGGGATAGATAGATAGACAGACAGAGGGGGTGGATGGGGATGGATAGATAGATAGACAGACAGAGGGGATGGATGGGGATAGATAGATAGATAGATAGATAGATAGATAGACAGACAGACAGAGGGGGTGGATGGGGATAGATAGATAGATAGATAGACAGACAGACAGACAGAGGGGGTGGACGGGGATAGATAGATAGATAGATAGACAGACAGAGGGGGTGGACGGGGATAGATAGATAGATAGACAGACAGACAGAGGGGGTGGACGGGGATAGATAGATAGATAGACAGACAGACAGAGGGGGTGGACGGGGATAGATAGATAGATAGACAGACAGACAGAGGGGGTGGACGGGGATAGATAGATAGATAGACAGACAGACAGAGGGGGTGGATGGGGATGGATAGATAGATAGACAGACAGACAGAGGGGGTGGACGGGGATAGATAGATAGATAGACAGACAGACAGAGGGGGTGGACGGGGATAGATAGATAGATAGACAGACAGACAGAGGGGGTGGATGGGGATGGATAGATAGATAGACAGACAGACAGAGGGGGTGGATGGGGATGGATAGATAGATAGACAGACAGAGGGGGTGGATGGGGATAGATAGGGAGACAGAGAGACAGAGAGAGCGGGTGGATGGGGATAGATAGATAGATAGATAGATAGACAGAGGGGGTGGATGGGGATAGATAGATAGATAGATAGATAGATAGACAGAGGGGGTAGATGGGGATAGATAGGGAGACAGACAGACAGACAGAGCGGGTGGATGGGGATAGATAGATAGACACATAGATAGACAGACAGACAGACAGACAGAGCGGGTGGATGGGGATGGATGGATGGATAGATAGATAGATAGATAGATAGATAGATAGAGGGGGTGTCTGGGGATAGATAGACAGACAGACAGATAGATAGATAGAGGGGGTAGATGGGGATAGATAGGGAGACAGACAGACAGACAGAGCGGGTGGATGGGGATAGATAGATAGATAGATAGATAGAGGGGGTGTCTGGGGATAGATAGACAGACAGACAGATAGATAGATAGAGGGGGTATCTGGGGATAGTAGAAATGAAACAAGCGCCTAGATACGGGGGTGGGAGGCGATAGACCAACAGTGAAATACAATAATTTTTCTTCATACTCTGTAGGAATTTTGGCTGTCAGATGCTGCTTTTGGGGGGAGGCCGTTCTCTGAACGCACATCAGGAGGGGGAAGCTGAGGCATGGGGACCTGATGTGACTTGCTCAGGGTCACACAGAGGGTTTGGGACAGAGCCAGGGCGAGAACCCAGGAGTCCTGGCTCCCAGCCCCCCCTGCTCTAACCCACCAGCCCCCACTCCCCTCCCAGAGCCAGGGAGGGAACCCAGGAGTCCTGACTGGCAGCTTGCCCTGCTCTCACCACTAGGCCCCACTCCACCACCGCCCCCAGTCCCTGGCAGAGGCTGCGTGCGCTGGGAGGTGGATTGTTTGTGTTTCTTTGAAGTGAAATTAGCTCTGACAGGGCCCCCCGTGGGACCCAGACAGGCAGCGGCTGGCAGAAAAATGAAAAATGCATCATAGTTTGTTGCCTCTCTCCTGCCCCTCTTAGCCCAGAATCCCGCAGGCCTCCACTGACCCTCACCTCGCAAGGGCCAGAGCCCGGGAGAGAACCCAGGAGTCCTGGCTCCCAGCCCCCTGCCCTGACCCACTAGACCCCAGTCCCCTCCCAGAGTCAGAGAGAGAACCCAGGAGTCCTGGCTCCCAGCCCCCCCTGCTCTGACCCACCAGCCCCCACTCCCCTCCCCGAGCTGGGGAGAGAACCCAGGAGTCCTGGCTCCCAGCCCCTGCCCTGACCCACTAGACCCCAGTCCCCTCCCAGAGTCAGAGAGAGAACCCAGGAGTCCTGGCTCCCCCCCCCTCGCTGGGTCAGACTTGTGTTGTGTGTATGTCGCAGAGGCTTTGTGTGTAGCTGTGCGTCTGGCTGTTGGTCGTTCTGTGTGCGTCTGTGCGGGGTCGAGGCGTGCAGTGGGTGGGGTTGCGTGGTTTGGCGAGCGCGGACGGGCGTGTGTGTACCCGTGAGGCCCGCGGACGGCCGCCTGGGGGGGGTGTATGGGGCCGCGGGCCGGTGTGACTCTGAGCGTGTGTGTGTGTGTACACACAGCAGGGGAGGGGTGTCTTTGGCACATACGAGGAACATGCAGCCTGCGTGTGTGTGCATCTGCGGGCTGCGTGGTGCGCTCCAGCGCCCGGGTGTCGATACCCCAGGGCGCGTTACCGGGTTGCGTTTAGTTCAGACACAGCCCACACCCGCCTCAGCTTCTCTCCCCCAGCCCCCTTCCCGTCTCTTCCCAGCTGACCCCCTGGTGCCCCTGCCGGGTTGATTTATGGCAACACATTACACGGTGGATGCAGCACAAATGATTTGCCTCCTGGCAGCGAGCAAAGGGTCGATGGCGCTGCGTGTGTGTGTGGGGGGTCCCTGAGCGAGGGACTGGTGCGGGAAGCCCCGCCCAATGGGGGAGCTGGCAGGAGGCTCACGAGAAGACACCCCCGTGCAAGGCGGGGACGTGGGGCGGGGAATCACCAGGAGACCTGGGAGGACTGATTTGGGTTTCACCGGCACAGCCCCTCCCCTCCGGGGCAGGTTATGCCAGGATGATGGTGGAAACCGGCCCACCGAATCCCCTGCCCCCATCTGGGCTCCCACCACAGACTCCTGCCCCACAGGGGGGCGTGCACGAGACCCTCCCACTGGCCTTTCGCCAGCTGGGAAACAGGAACATGGAGCGTTGGGCCTGGCTTGTCTCATGCCTGGGGAGAGAACCCAGGAGTCCTGGCTCCCAGCACCCCCCTGCTGTAACCCACCAGCCCCCATTCCCCTCCCAGAGTTGGGGACAGAACCCAGGTGTCCTGGCCCCGAGCCCCCACGGGCCGCTGGAGTGAGTCAAACGCAAAGGGACGTCTTAATGGGCTGGGTTTATATAATTCATAACCCAGCACCTGGCCTAAATGGAAGCGCTCTGGCCCATCCTGCAACGCAGCCGGTTGTGTGTGTGGCATGCTTGTCCATGTGTGTTCTCCGTGTGTGCACGCCTGTCCGCATGTGCTTGCTGTGTGGGCCCGCCCGTCCACATGCTCTGTGCACACACGTGTGTGTGTGTGTATTCCCCCCCTTCCTTTCTCTTCCCCCCCCCGCCCCCGCAATGCCCGATTGCACCCGGCCACGCTGTAATTCCACTAAGTGCTCACGTCACCTTGGCCGCCCCAGGGCCTGGCCCTGCTCCAGGCCCCCCCTCGCCCTCCCAGCCTCGCCCCAGTGCCCCGGCCTCTGCCCCCAGGAGCTGTGGGGCTGCGGGCCAGGAGTGAGGGGCACTGACAAGGCTGGGGGGGCAGGGCTGGGCTAGCAGGGGGCTGCGGGTTGGGAGTGAGGGGCACCGGCAGTGAATTTCCCTGGATAATGATCCATCCTCTCATTTCATAGCAGCGGGCTCCTAACCCCCTTGAGCAACTTTGCTCCCCCATCCAGCTGCGCTCCCACAATGCCCTGCGCCCCTTAATGAATGCAAATTTATGTAAATGACTTTAATTTATTTTAATGTGCCCACGCTGCCTGGCAGTGCAAAGGGTTAGTGCCTGGGAGAGGGGGAGAAAAATCACTGGGGCTCCCACCGCCCAGCTCCGCAAATGGGATTCAGCGAGGGATAGAAATCACAGGAGGGGTGTGGGACCCCCCAGGTTGGGCTGGCAGGGGGCTGGGGGTCGGGAGTGGGGGGCACCGGCAGGGCTGGGGTGGGGGTGGGGCAGCTCCCGGACTCCTGGGTCACTGCGGACCACGTGGTGCTTGGCTAGTGGCCACAAACGCCTCCGTTGCCAGCAGCAAGGACGCCGGAGGAGAACGAGGTGCTGGCCCAAGGCCAAGGTGGCACCGGGCCCAGCAGGGCCTCATAGTAACCGCGGGGAGTGGGGGGGGGAGGGGGCGAAAGCAGAGGGGCGGGGGGGGTAAGAAATGCTGCGGATGCAGCAGGAGGATGGGGTGGGGGCGGGCGGGGAGGAGGCGGCTCTGGAATTGAAGCCGGGCCTCACGGTCCCAATATAGACCCTTCCCTGCGCCCTTTGCCCTCTAGGGGGCGCCGGCTCCCATCTGACCCCAGGGCAGCGACTGGCTGGCTCGGGGGGCCAGAGAATGGGGACTCGGGGTTCAGGGGGAGACGGTGCCCCCCCCGACAGGAAAGCGTGAACCTCCCAAGATATTTGGGGGGGGAGTCTCCCCTCGGGCCCTGAAAGCGAAATGAGGTCGACTTTGACCCAGGTGGAGGGCGGGGATGGCCGGAAAGGGGCTGGGGAAAGAGGGAACGGAAGAAGACAGGAAGAAAGAGAAAGAAAGGAAGAATGAGGCAATGGAGGGAAAGGCCGAAGGGCAGGGGAAGAGCGAGCGAGCGGGAGGGTTTTATTACACTTCTGCCCCCTGGGTCCCCGTCACCCGGACTCCTGGGTCCAATCCCTTGGGTTCGGGACCCCTCTCCCCTCCCCATCCTGGTCAGCCACGATGGGGCTTGGGCTGGTTCCCCGATATCACGGCAGCTCCCGCCCCTCATGGACCCCCCTGCCCGGAGAATCCCCAGGACTGGTCTAGCCAAGGGGAAATGGTGCATTGTGGGCAGCGGGGGGGGCGGGGGGGGCTAAAGCTCGATACAGACTGGTCCATATAAACGCCGCCAGGTTTGAAACCCAAATTACGGCCGAAATTGATTGATTTCATCGATTTCATCAGTGGCGGTTTCAACCAACAGGGGATTAGGGAGAGAAGCCAGGAGTTCTGCCTCCCAGCCCCCCCTGCTCTAACCATTAGCCTCCACTCCCCTCCCAGAGCCAGGGAGAGAACCCAGGCGTCCTGCCTCCCAGCCCCTGCTCCCATCAGATCCCAATCCCTTCCCAGAGCTGGGGAGTCCTGAGCTCCATTGACCCTGCTCTTGCAGGAGCAGAGAGAGGAACGGGGCCCGCTCTAGCCCCACATAGACCAGTCCATATAAAACATCAGTGTGACTGAAAACCAACAACACCACACAGCATGTACATCTCTGAGGGAATGGCATAACATCAATACATGTTTCATCCAATGGGGCGCAATAAAGTCCTATATGGACCAGTCCATATTGACCCTACTGTGGTTTTCAACCCAAGGATCAGTGGGGTTTATTTATCTGAGGAAGAGAACACTCTTTGTGCTCATTGGGGGGGTGGGGTGGGCAGGCATTATTACCCAATATTGACCAGTCCATATAAACATCTAACCTGGGCAAAACACCCCCCTTATCACCTCCCCTGAGTGGCGGTTCATAAATAATATTGGTTCATGGTGCCACTGCAAGGAAAGACGGTCAATATATGAAGCATATTGCATGACGGACCGGTCACAGTGACCCCTGCTGTTAGAACCAGGCATTGCAAGGAAAGATGGGCAATATATGCATTATAGTGCATGATCAGACCTGTTACACCGCCCCCTGCTGTTGGCACCCGGAACTGCAAGGAAAGCTGGACAATATAGGCCATATATTGCACAATCGACCTCTCACAGCGCCTCCTGCTGTTAGCACCAGGCATTGCAGCCTGGGCACGAGCAGGAAATAGCCCAAGCATTGTACCTCACCTGTAACCAGGCCGTTACAGCACTATAGGGCCCACGCTCCCCTCCCCAGCTCCTCGGGCGCCCACCCCCCCCTCCCAGATATCACTCACCGGGTGTTTTTTCCAGCCGGCCTTTCCGCCCGCCGCAGAGCCGGACTTTGGAGATTAAAATGAGCAGCTGCTTCTGGCAGAGGGACTTGGTGCCGCGGGGACAGACCTTCCTCTGGGCGGCCACGGGCCGGCTGGCGACGGGTTCCCGGATCTCCCGTTTCTGCCGGATCAAGGAGCTGGCCAGGGCCGCCATGGTCCCCCGCCAGTCGGTGTCCCGCTCGCAGGTTTCACGCCGTGCTCATCCCCCAGAAGAGCCAAGCCATCTGAGGGGGGGATTATACCCACCCCCCTCTCCCCACCGAGGTTAATCCGGCGAGGGGTGAATTTAGCCCCGGGGGGTCGCTGGTTTCTTTCTCCCCTTTCCAGCAGATCGGCCGAGGGCGTGCGGGAAGACGGGGGACACGGAGCGGGTAATAAATCCAAGTGTCTCCCCGCCTCCCTGCCCCAACCAGGGGTAGTCACTTCTTTTTTGGTCCCGGTGCAAATTTCTTGCTCAAGGTACAGTCAAGGTCCGGGGACGAGAGAACAGAACCCCGCTCGGCCTCGGCAAAATCGATTCCCTTCCAAAGCGACCGGCGGTCCGGATTTGGGCCCCCCCCCCGTCTCCCGCCGTCCAAACCTGCTGCCCCCCGCACAGAAATTTCCAGGAGCGCGGCAGCCCGGAGAAATCAGCGCGGACGCGGGCTCCGAAAATCACGCACCGTCCCGGAGCTGGGTCGGCACCAGAAATTAATGAGCTGGTGGAGAGAAAGACGGGGCGAGATTCCTGGAGATCGAACTTCTTTTATTCCTCCCTCCGCTGGGCTGCGGAGAAAGGGGGCTGGGGGGTGTCCCCCCCCCCAGACACAGACACACAGACACACACACACAGCGCGCTACACAATCCCGGTTGTCCTTCAGCCGGCGAGGTTAATTCGTGGATGGCTGTGTGTGTGGAGAAGCGGCGAAGCGTAGGGGAGGGATGGAGGGATGGGAGAAGGGCGGGGATGGAGAGAGAGAGAAAGGGATGGAGAAAGAAAACACACACACACATACACACACAATGTCACACGGGAACCTGTGGGTCCCCCCAAACACACTTGGGGAACCTACAGCTGGTGGGAGCAGGAGGGGAATTCCCCATGCCTTGCCTGCCCCAAGGAATGGCTCAATTCCAGGGCCCCCCCAGACGAGTTTAGCATTGGGGGACCCCATCCCCTAGTCTAGCTGAGTCCTGGGGACCCCCTGAGCTTCCCCCTCAAAGCTAGCTCAGTATTGGGGGACCCGCTTCCCACCACCCTAGTATTGGGGGATCCCTCCCCTAGTCTAGCTCAGTATTGGGGGACCCCCTTCCCACCACCCTAGTATTGGGGGATCCCCTCCCCTAGTCTAGCTCAGGATTGGGGCACCCCCCGTTTCTCCCCGTCAAAGCTAGCTCAGTTCCAGTCTAGAAGAGGGGGGCTGCTCGACCCCCCAGGCTGGCTGAGGCCAGGGGACTCCCTGTGGCCTCCCCCCAGAGATGAGAAGGGAAAGGGGTGTCTGAAGCGGGGTGATGCTGGACCCCCCAAACAGCCATGGCTCCCTGCCCCCCCAGTTCAGCAGGAAATGGCAGTAGAATGATTGGGGTTCCCGCTGCTCTAGGAAGCAGGAAGGGGGAGCTCCAGGTTTTGGGGAGTCTGCGTTCACCCCACAAAAAATAGCCAATGCACCCAAACAGCCTAGCAGAGGAATTTCGGGGCTGGGGGAATCCCTGAGCTCCCCCCACAACTGTAGGATCGGAAGCCAGTTACCCCCAAACCTTTCCCACCTGCTCATATTTGGGGGTGTTTGTCCCGCCCTGAAGGAGGCAGGACTGAGGGGGGCTGAGGTGCTAACCCAACCCTGCCACCCCCCAGCCCTGCCGGTGCCCCTCACTCCCAACTCGCAGCCCGCTGCTAGCCCAGCCCTGCCCCCCAGGCCTGCCGGTGCCCCTCACTCGCGACCCGCAGCCCCCCCCAGCCCAGATGTGGGCTGTGATGGGGGGGGGTCGCTCGCTCAAAGGGGACCCTGGGGCTTAGAGCAGGGCCAGGGAGCCCATCTCAGAAAGTACCCCAAAGGTGACGGGAGGAGGTGGGGGGCTGAAGCAGGGAGCCTCTGACAGACCCCCCCCCGGGGAAAGTTTTATCCAATCACTGGGTGGTGCCTCGAGATGGGGGGGGGAAATTATTCAGCCCCCCCCCCCGCACCTCCCCAACCCACCCCGCTCGCCTCTCCCACTCTTCCCTCCCCCGCTCATTAAATCTCCTCGCTCCAGCGGCCGGGGGGTGGGGGGGGCATGGCTGGTGACACAGGCCGGTCTCCCCCCCCCGCCCCCCGCCCGAGCCCCGGCGGCGAAGGGTGACATTTGCCGGGTTCGCTCGTCTGCTGCCTGGCTGGAAAAAAAACCCCAGGCGGCGGGAAGGGGGGGGGGGTGAGGGGGGGCCGGCTCACGCGTTTGTGGCAGGAGTTGGCCTCAGAGGCAGGGAGAGAACCCAGGAGTCCTGGCTCCCAGACCCCCTGCTCTAACCACCAGCCCCCGCTCCCCTCCCAGAGCCAAGGAGAGAACCCAGGAGTCCTGGCTCCCAGACCCCCTGCTCTAACCCACCAGCCCCCGCTCCCCTCCCAGAGCCAAGGAGAGAACCCAGGAGTCCTGGCTCCCAGACCCCCTGCTCTAACCCACCAGCCCCCGCTCCCCTCCCAGAGCCAAGGAGAGAACCCAGGAGTCCCGGCTCCCCGCCCCCCCTGCTCTAACCCACCAGCCCCCGCTCCCCTCCCAGAGCCGGGGAGAGAACCCAGGAGTCCTGGCTCCCCCCCGCCCTGCTCTAACCCACCAGCCCCCGCTCCCCTCCCAGAGCCAAGGAGAGAACCCAGGAGTCCTGGCTCCCCCCCCCCCCGCTCTAACCCACCAGCCCCTGCTCCCCTCCCAGAGCCAGGGAGAGAACCCAGGAGTCCTGGCTCCCAGCCCCCTCCACTGAGGCAGGATCTAGCATCTTGTTGAGCAGGGCTCCAGGGCCCGAGGAGGGATGCGGGGCGGGGGGGGGGGGGATCACGGAAAGACGGGGGAGGAGGAAGGAGCTGTGTGGGGGGGGCGCACATGGGGGGGAGGGGAAGAGGAATAGAGGGAGGTGGGAAACTGAGGGGAGGGGGGAGATCGGGCTGGCAGAGGGGGGGGGGAGGCGCAGAAGGGGGGGGCGCATCGCTCCGCTGGTTTGCGGGGACGGGCGCTCAAGGTTGTATTTTGCAGCGGTATTTTTAGCCACCTGCCGGCACGGGCAGCGCAGCGCGGGGGGGGGGGGGTTGCGGGGGGGCGGGCAGCGCCAGCTCGGTGCGGGAGGGGGGCGTCAGTCGGGGTGTCACAGCCTGAGAAAAGGGGGAACGAGACGTCGCAGCTGGGCTGCTAGGCCCCTGGGGGAAACCGAGTCACAGAGCAGCCAAAGAACCCAGGAGTCCTGGCTCCCAGCCCCCCCTGCTCTAAACCACCAGCCCCTGCTCCCTTCCCAGAGCCCGGGAGAGAACCCAGGAGTCCTGGCTCCCAGCCCCACCTCCTCTAACCCACCAGTCCCCGCTCCCCTCCCAGAACTGGGGAGAGAACCCAGGCGTCCGGGGCAGAGGCAATCGATGGGCGCACCCCTTGCATCAAATTTTCATCAGGCTCACTCTGCACCCCCAGGGCTCCCTGCCATTGCCAGCTGACCAGGGCCCCCCCCCAGAGGTGGCCGCATCTCGGCACTGGGCAAGGGGTCCTTGGGTCACCGGCCGCCCCGCCCCAGAGGTGGCCGCATCTCGGCACTGGGCAAGGGGTCCTTGGGTCACCGGCCGCCCCGCCCCAGAGGTGGCTGCATCTCGGCACTGGGCAAGGGGTCCTTGGGTCACCGGCCGCCCCGCCCCAGAGGTGGCCGCATCTCGGCACTGGGCAAGGGGTCCTTGGGTCACCAGCCGCCCCGCCCCAGAGGTGGCCGCATCTCGGCACTGGGCTAGGGGTCCTTGGGTCACCGGCCGCCCCGCCCCAGAGGTGGCCGCATCTCGGCACTGGGCAAGGGGTCCTTGGGTCACCGGCCGCCCCGCCCCAGAGGTGGCCGCATCTCGGCACTGGGCAAGGGGTCCTTGGGTCACCGGCCGCCCCGCCCCAGAGGTGGTCCCTCCCCTTGGCCCAACTGGCGGCCATGGGGGTAGATCGGGGTTAACTGTCCCACTAGGGGTGTCTGGGGCTGGATTGGTGCTGGGAAATGACACACACAACCCTGCCTTGTCACCACAGACAACACACACACGCTGAGATGCGGCCACCTCTGGGGCGGGGCGGCTGGTTACCCGGGGACCCCTTGCCCAGTGCCGAGATGCGGCCACCTCTGGGACAGGGCGGCCGGTGACCCAGGGATCCCTCGCCCGGCGCTGAGATGGAGCCAGCTCTGGGGCGGGGCGGCTGGTTACCTGGGGACCCCTCTTCCGGCGCTGAGATGCAGCCAGCTCTGGGGTGGGGCGGCCGGTGACCCGGGGACCCCTCGCCCGGCGCCAAGATGCGCCCACCTCTGGAGCTGGGTGGCTGGTGACCCAAGGGACCCCTCGCCCGGCGCCGAGATGCGCCCACCTCTGGGGAGCTGTTTAACAGCGATATTTGCCAAGTACAGGAACCGAAGCAGAACCGGGCCTGGGCCGGGCCAGGGATTTCAGGACAAATGGCGGCGTCGCCCCCGCGGAGATCCTGCCCAGACGCCGGGGATCAGGGCCCGACTTTCCGGAGAAAATCCAGATGGGCTTTAGCGATTATGGGTGAAAAGTGCGATTGAGGATGACAACTCAGCCAGACTCACCCCTGCCGGCCTGGGGGGTGTGTGTGTGTGTGTGGAAAGGCGGAGAGCACCCCCTGCCAGGCCCGTCCGTTGGGGGAGGAGGGGGAGCCTTGAAACCGACCTTTCTGGCTCCGTCTTGAAACCGGAGCTAATTGGTATTCTGATCTGCATATGCAAATTCGGCCGCTTCATTGGCCAAGCCGGAGAGAGGCAAGGCCAGAAGCTATAAGCGGATCAGGGTCGTAATCCACCCCGCACCCCGCCACTGGCTTCACCCTGATTGCCAGGCTATGGGCCCTGGGGCTCATGGGATAGTGGGAGACTCAGGGCTCTGCCGGTGCCCCTCACTCCCGACCCACAGCCCCTGCTAGCCCAGCCCAGCTCCCCCGCCCCCCACACCGGCAGGGGGGCAGCGTAATACACCGGCCCACCCAGTGCCTTCCAATTTACTTTTTATTATCTACAAAAAAGGAAACATCTCGTTCCCGCGCAGGCCTGGGGGGCCCAGATGTGCAGACGCCGCTGGCATCCCAATTCCCAGAGATACCCCCTCACGCCCGCCACCCATCGGCCCATCCCTTCCATCAGGGACAACACACACCCCGCTGTCCCCCAAAAGGACAGAGGGACGAAGAACTACCCGGAAAATCACTGGCCTTCCCGCAAGCCCCCTTCTACCAAATTGCTCTGGGCCCCCACATTTAACAGGAGGGGGGGCACTTGACCGGGGCCGCAGCCTAGCCTACGCCGCTAAACTCTAGAGAACCCCAAACTTTTCAGGGGCACAGCCCAGCTGTTCACCCCCACAGTACTGATTTTGGGGGCCCAGTGGAAAGATTCAATAGCCCCTCATTTGGGGTTCACTGCCCATCGGTACCCAATGCCCCAATTTTCCAGCCGCCAACGCTCCCCCACAAAACAGGGGATCAAACTCTCAGCGGAAATATCCAGCTGATATTTTGGGGCTCACAGGCCACTGAAAAGAACTGAATGCATCCAACCCCCTATAATTCTGGGGTCCCCGTCCAATTTCCCATGCCAGCTCCCGCAAAATATCGAGGTTCCCCCATCGGACAGCTCCCACATGTTACAAGACACCCCCCCCCCCGGGTCTGATACTCACCCCAAAAATGCTGTCACCCCTGCAATCAAATAGATCCAAAGGCCCCCGACAATACCTTCATTTTGGGGTTCTCTTGGATCAGTTCCCCCCTCCCCCCAATTCCGGACTCTTTTTGGCACATTTAAATGGTACCAAAATACATATATATATGTATGAGTAGCCCACGATAAAGTCTTAGTAGCCCTGAGCTGTCTGGGAAAAGTGGATTTTCATGACAGGAGGAATCAGGCAACCTCCAAACCCCGAAGAGAGTGGGAATACAGAAAACCCAGGAGTCCTGGCTCCCAGACCCGCTTCCCCTGCTCCCCTCCCAGAGCCAGGGAGAGAACCCAGGAGTCCTGGCTCCCAGTCCCCCACTGCTGTAACCACTAGACCTCAGTCCCCTCCCAGCGCCGGGGAGAGAACCCAGGAGTCCTGGCACCCAGCCCACCTGCTCTAACCCCTAGACCCCACTCCCCTTCCAGCGCTGGGGAGAGAACCCAGGAGTCCTGGCGCCCAGCCCACCTGCTCTAACCCCTAGACCCCACTCCCTTCCCAGAGCAGAGGGAGATGATATGACACCCCACCCCTACTCCTCAGCCTCGGCCCCCGCGTCCAGCCCCCTGCCCAACTTGGCGGCCATCTTGACCCTCTCCACCGCTTCCCGCAGGTGCCCCGCCGGATCCCCCCTGACGGCAGCCACCGCGCGGGCCAGGCCCGGCTCCGGGACCCCCGCCAGCCTGTCGTAGCCGGGCAGGAAGTAGTGGGGACCGGCCCCGGCCCCGAGGCCGGCGGCCATGTCGTCCAGCAGGCCCAGCAGGCAATGGGCCGCGTTCTCCTCCCGGCCCAGGTAGCGGGCAGGCAGGCGCTCGCAGGCCCAGAGCACTAGGGTCCAGAGGTGGTAGGGCCCCACCCGCCCGCCCCAGGCCCCGCCAAGGGCGGCCCGGGCGGCCCGGTAGGCCTGGAGCAGCGGGGGCGGCACGGCCTTCTTGAGATGGAGCTCGCTCCGGGAGAAGGACAGACGCCAAGCGAGGCCCGAGGCCTCCCGCCAAGCCGGGCCCGAGGCCTCCCGCCAAGCCGGGCCCGAGGCCTCCACCGGGCCCGAGGCCTCACGCCAAGCCGGGCCCGAGGCCTCACGTCCAGCCGGGCCCGAGGCCTCCACCGGGCCCGAGGCCTCACGCCAAGCCGGGACCGAGGCCTCACGCCAAGCCGGGACCGAGGCCTCACGTCCAGCCGGGCCCGAGGCCTCACGTCCAGCCGGGCCCGAGGCCTCCCGCCCAGCCGGGCCCGAGGCCTCCCGCCCAGCCGGGCCCGAGGCCTCACGTCCAGCCGGGCCCGAGGCCTCACGTCCAGCCGGGCCCGAGGCCTCACGTCCAGCCGGGCCCGAGGCCTCACGCCAAGCTGGGCCCGAGGCCTCCACCGGGCCCGAGGCCTCACGCCAAGCTGGGCCCGAGGCCTCCACCGGGCCCGAGGCCTCACGCCAAGCCGGGCCCGAGGCCTCCACCGGGCCCGAGGCCTCACGTCCAGCCGGGCCCGAGGCCTCACGTCCAGCCGGGCCCGAGGCGTCTACTGGGCCCGAAGCCTCACGCCAAGCCGGGCCCGAGGCCTCCACCGGGCCCGAGGCCTCACGCCAAGCCGGGCCCGAGGCCTCCACCGGGCCCGAGGCCTCACGTCCAGCCGGGCCCGAGGCCTCACGTCCAGCCGGGCCCGAGGCGTCTACTGGGCCCGAAGCCTCACGCCAAGCCGGGCCCGAGGCCTCCACCGGGCCCAAGGCCTCACGCCAAGCCGGGCCCGAGCCGGGCAGGAGGTAGAAGCCCCTGGCCACGTCCTCCTCCCTCAGCTTGCCGTCCCAGAAATGGCTGCGGCCCAGCCACTCCTGGGCCACCGCCGGCCACCCCTGGAAGGCCACCACGGGCACCACGTCGTACAGCGCCCGCACCGTGCCGTGGCTCAGGAGCAGGGTGACGAGGCCCCCGTGGCCGGCCACCCGCTCCATCACCGGCCCCCCTTGGCGCGGGGCAGCCCGGACCCTGTCGGCCACGGCGCCCAAGGCCTGGGAGAACCAGGCCGAGACCAGGCCTGGGGCCAGGTAGGCCTCGCCGCCATGGTCACGGCAGCAGTCGGCCCAGCGGTGGCAAGCCTCGGGCCCGAAGGGGCCTAGCGCCAGCCAGGCGTGGCCCGGCGGGCACCGGCACATGTCCAGAGTGACGGGGCAGCCGCGGGCCTGGAGGACAGGCACCAGGAGGGTGTAGTCGGCATCGTAGTCGGCCCCCGGGGCCGAGCGGCCCAGGACGCCTGGGTCCATGTCCACCGTGCCCTGGCGGGCCCCGCCGGAGAGGAGGAGGTACTCGTTGGCCAACGGGAGCCTCCCGTCCAGCTGCTGCACCAGACCTGGCGGGAGAAAGGACGAGGGGCTAGGAAAAAAAGGAACCCAGGAGTCCGGGTTGACTCATCTGCATCCAACCACCATAGCCTCAGAGTTCAGGAGAGAACCCAGGAGTCCTGGCTCCCAGCCCCACTTCCACTCTAACCCACCAGCCCCCACTCCCCTCCCAGAGCCGGGGAGAGAACCCAGGAGTCCTGGCTCCCAGCCCACCCTTGTTCTAACCCACCAGCCCCCACTCCCTGCCCAGAGCCGGGGAGAGAACCCAGGCGTCCGGGCTCCCAGCACTCACCCAGCAAGGAGAACACAAAGTCCTTGAGCACCACCAGCTCCTGGGTGGCCCGGACGCCTGGGTCCCGTGCCGTCCGCTTGCTGAGCTCCTGGACCAGCTGGTTGAGTTCAGCGATCCGGGCCCCCGAGTGGAAATCCAGGTCCGTGAGGGGCTGGGCCGGGCGGGGGACAGAGCCCCACTCTGGGGAGGTCATGACCCTGCACGGGCAGGGGGATAAGGGGAAGGGGGTAAAAGGAGGGGCGCCAGGGAGGGGTCCCACCTTTCTCTCCCATTGCACTGCTAGACTGGACCCCTCCCCAAACTGCCCCTCCTCACCCCATAACCTGCCCCTCCAACCTAGCCCCCCACGCTCCATCTGCACCCAGGTGCCCCAAAGCCGCTCCCCCACAACCTGCCCCTTCCCCTGTATCCTGCCCCCAGTCCCCCCTACTCCATAACCTGCCCCTCCCACCCAACCCCATATCCTGACCCCATCCGCACCCAGGTGTAATCTGCCCTCTCTTCTATGCCCATAACCTGCCCCCCATGGTCATTAGCAAGGTCATCCCCCGCCACGAACTCCCCTTGTCAGTAGCTGCCCCCTTGCCACAGCCCCCTTCCTCGACCTGCTGTCCCAGTCAGCCCCTCCCCATCGCCCATGGCCCTATAAGCGGGGCCCACCCCCACATCTCCCCTCCTCCCAGCCTTCTCCAGACCCCCCTCCCCATGCACTGGGAGTGAGGGGCACTGGCAGAGATGCGGGGGACAGGGCTGGGGCAGCAGGGGGATGAAGGTCGGGAGTGGGGAGCACCGGCAGGGCTGGGCTGGGGGGGGCTGTGTGTCGGGAGTGAGTGGCACCGGCAGGGCTGGGCTGCAGGGGCTGCGGGTCAGGATTGGGGGGCACCGGTGGGGCTCAGCTGTGGGGGGGCTGGGGGTCGGGAGTGGGGGGCACCAGCGGGGCTGGGCTGTGGGGGGGCTGTGGGTCGGGATTGGGGTGCACCGACGGGGCTGGGCTGGGGGGGGCTGTGGGTCGGGATTGGGGTGCACCGACGGGGCTGGGCTGGGGGGGGGCTGTGGGTCGGGAGTGAGGGGCACTGGCAGGGCTGGGCTGTGGGGGCTGCGGGTCAGGATTGGGGGGCACCGGCGGGGCTGGGCTGTGGGGGGGCTGGGGGTCGGGAGTGGGGGGCACCAGCGGGGCTGGGCTGTGGGGGGGCTGGGGGTCAGGAGTGGGGGGCACCGGCAGGGCTGGGCTGGGGGGGGCTGCAGGTCGGGAATGAGGGGCACCGGCAGGGCTGGGCTGGGGGGGGCTGCAGGTCAGGATTGGGGGGCATCGGCAGGGCTGGGCTGGGGGGGGCTGCAGGTCAGGATTGGGGGGCACTGACGGGGCTGGGCTGGGGGGGCTGCAGGTCGGGATTGGAGGGCACCGGCGGGGCTGGGCTGGGGGGGGCTGGGGGTCAGGAGTGGGGGGCACCGGCAGGGCTGGGCTGGGGGGGGGCTGCAGGTCGGGATTGGGGGGCATCGGCAGGGCTGGGCTGTGGGGGGGCTGCAGGTCAGGATTGGGGGGCACTGACGGGGCTGGGCTGGGGGGGCTGCAGGTCGGGAATGAGGGGCACCGGCGGGGCTGGGCTGGGGGGGGCTGCGGGTCGGGAATGAGGGGCACCGGCAGGGCTGGGCTGGGGGTGGCTGCGGGTCAGGATTGGGGGGCACCTGTAGGGCTGGGGTCTTTACCTCCCAGCTGCGCGTGGCCGACGCTGGATGCCCGGGTCCCACCTGAGGGCGGGGGGGGGAAGGGTTTCGGGGGCTCACACAGGTCCAGCCCCTATGGGAGGAGCCCGGGGGACCCAGCTTTGCCCCCCCAACAGGTGGGAGCGACACTTCCTCCTTCTGCCTCCTTCCTTGGCCAGGCCAGCTCCCAGGTGTGCTAAGCCCCGCCCCCAGCCAGGTAAAGCCCCGCCCCCAGCCAGGTGTGGGGAACAGAGGCCCCACAGGGGGCGGGGAATCACACACCTGGCAGAGGGAGCTCACCTGGGAGCGGCCACCCCCGCCCCTAGCAGGACGAGCCCCACTGCCCCCTGGGGATTGTAGTCCTGCCAATACCCCGCAATGCATCCTGGGAATTGTAGTGTTGCCAATACCCCACAATGCTCCCTGGGAACTGAAGTCCTGCCACTCCCCCAATGCACCCTGGGAATTGTAGTCCTGCCACTCCCCCAATGCACCCTGGGAATTGTAGTCCTGCCACTCCCCCAATGCACCCTGGGAATTGTAGTGCTGCCAATGGCCCCAGTGCCTCCTGGGGATTGTAGTCCTGCCGCTCTCCCTTGCCCAATGCACTCTGGGAAGTGTAGCTCTCCCTCCCAGCCCCCAGCCAGCCGTGGGCCCCCATCTGTATCACTGTAGGGCCCCTTGGGGAAGAGAACATTTTGCAGGGCCCCATGGGCATTAAAATGAAACACCGAAACCGGGGGCAATTCTGAGCCATAGGCAACCTGGGAGCTGTAGTTTCTCCAGGAGAAAAGCCATCCCGCAAAGCATGCTGGGGGCGGTAGTTCTTTGGTATCTCCCCCCCACCCCGAAGACCCTGCTCGCTGATGTCACAGCCCCCGCCCCGTGCCCAATTCACCCCAGTGGCATGAGATTTGCAGGCAGGACTCCTGGGTTCTCTCCCGGGCTCTGGGAGGGGAGTGGGGTCTGGTGGGTTAGAGCAGGGGGAGCTGGGAGCCAGGACTCCTGGGTTCTCTCCCTGGCTCTGGGAGGCGAGTGGGGTCTGGCGGGTTAGAGCAGGGGGAGCTGGGAGCCAGGACTCCTGGGTTCTCTCCCTGGCTCTGGGAGGCGAGTGGGGTCTGGTGGGTTAGAGCAGGGGGAGCTGGGAGCCAAGACTCCTGGGTTCTCTCCCTGGCTCTGGGAGGCGAGTGGGGTCTGGTGGGTTAGAGCAGGGGGAGCTGGGAGCCAGGACTCCTGGGTTCTCTCCCGGGCTCCGGGAGGGGAGTGGGGGCTGGTGGGTTAGAGCAGGGGGGCCTGGGAGCCAGGACTCCTGGGTTCTCTCCCTGGCTCTGGGAGGGGAGTGGGGTCTGGTGGGTTAGAGCAGGGGGAGCTGGGAGCCAGGACTCCTGGGTTCTCTCCCGGGCTCCGGGAGGGGAGTGGGGTCGAGTGGTTAGAGCAGGGGGCTGGGGCCAGGCACCCACCAGTGCTACGTGGCTTTACTCTTTATTTTCCAAGCTGGGGCAGGGGGGAGAGCAGGCCCCGCACTTTAGCCCACTTGGTTCCAGTTCCAGTGGGGCTCCTTGAGGGGCCGGTAGACCCAGTCCTGCATGGAGGGCTCCTGCACTTTGAAATACCGGGCGCGGCCACTGGGTAGCGCCTGCTTTTCCGCTGCCCCCTCCTCGGTGGTGTCGGTGGCCAGGTCCCGGCTCTGCCTGGCGCCCCCTGCTGGCCTCCCCGCGCTCTCCTTCCAGCGCAGCTCCCGGCGCCCGGGCGATGGGTCGCGGCTGCCAGGCGGCGTCTCCGGGTGGACTGGGTAGATGTAGACCTTGGTGGGCCGCTGATGCTGGGATTCGGCCCCCGACAAGACCAGCTCCTCCCGGCTGGTGGGGCGGAACCGGACCCCGGGTACCGGGCGGGCGTCGGTGCCGCGGGAGACGGTGGCCGGGCGCAGTTTGGGCTGGCTGGCATAGCGGGGCAGGGCAGAGGAGGCCGACGCGGCCCGGGGGCAGGTGCAGTTATGGTAGGGCCCCAGGGCGTTGGGGCGGTGCCGAGGTGCGTCGTGGAGGCCCCGCGGGGGCTCACGGTCGTGCCGGGGCGGGTCCCGGTGCAGGTTGACGTCCATGGTGAGCCGCATGGGTTCCCAGGGGCAGAGCCGAGGCAGGGGCAGCTCCCAGGGAGGGGAGCGCCGGTGACGGGGAGAGATGGGGCTCGGGTTGTGCGTCGGGCAACGGGGCTTCCGGATGGTGGCGTCGGGCGGCGGGGATGGAGGTGCTGTGAGGGCGAGAAAGAAAGAAAGAAGTAATGAGAAAGAAAGAAAGAAAGGAAAGAAATGAGTGAGAAAGAAACAAAGAAAGATAGAAAGAAAGAATGGATTAGAAAGAAAGAAAGAAAGAAAGAAAGAAAGAAAGAAAGAGTTAATGAGAAAGAAAGAAAGAAAGAAATGAGTGAGAAAGAAACAAAGAAAGATAGAAAGAAAGAATGGATTAGAAAGAAAGAAAGAAAGAGTAAATGAGAAAGAAAGAAAGAAATGAGTGAGAAAGAAACAAAGAAAGATAGAAAGAAAGAATGGATTAGAAAGAAAGAAAGAGTTAATGAGAAAGAAAGAAAGAAAGGAAAGAAATGAGTGAGAAAGAAACAAAGAAAGATAGAAAGAAAGAATGGATTAGAAAGAAAGAAAGAAAGAAAGAAAGAGTTAATGAGAAAGAAAGAAAGAAATGAGTGAGAAAGAAACAAAGAAAGATAGAAAGAAAGAATGGATTAGAAAGAAAGAAAGAAAGAGTTAATGAGAAAGAAAGAAAGAAAGAAATGAGTGAGAAAGAAACAAAGAAAGATAGAAAGAAAGAATGGATTAGAAAGAAAGAAAGAAAGAAAGAAATGAGTGAGAAAGAAACAAAGAAAGATAGAAAGAAAGAATGGATTAATAAGAAAGAAAGAAAGAAAGAAAGAAAGAAATGAGTGAGAAAGAAACAAAGAAAGATAGAAAGAAAGAATGGATTAATAAGAAAGAAAGAAAGAGTTAATGAGAAAGGAAGAAAGAAAGAAATTAACTAAATGAGAAAGAAAGAAATGAATGAGAAAAGAAAGAAAGAAAGGAGTGAGAAAAAGAAAGAAAGAAAGAAAGAAGTGAGAAAAGAAAGAAAGGATTAATGAGAAAGGAAGAAAGAAAGAAAGGAGTGAGAAAAAGAAAGAAATGGATTAAATGAGAAAGAAAGAAAGAAAACGGATTAAGGAGAAAGAAAGAAAGGGCTGAATGGGGGAAGCAGGAAAGGGCTGAATGGGGAAGCCGCAAGCCAGGGATGAGCTGGACCCACACCCGAGTCCCTTCCCTGTGGGGCGTAGGAGGCGAGCAGGGCCCCCCTTCCAGTCTAGTCCCCCCCTTCCACCTCCCAGGCTCTCACCCCCCAGCCCTCCCCCAGGGAGGGCCCCCCCATCACAGAACCGCCCCTCCCCCCTGCTCCCCAACTTACCCTTGGGCACAAAAAAGCCTCCGAGCCCCGTGAGCAGCCTCCAGAGCTGGTGGCAGATCTGGGGAGCGGAGCAGGGGACAGGTTGAGCGCGGGGAAATGCAGCCGCCTCTGGGGTGGAGCAGCGACAACCATCTCCCCCGCCCCCTGCCCCACCGCGCCCCCTAGCGCCGCCCTGGGGCCAGCCCTGCCTGCCAGGGGAGAGCGCCCCCTACTGAGCCCCCCGTCCCGCTCCCTGCCCCCCAGCGCCCCCTAGCGCCGCCCTGGGGCCAGCCCCGCCTGCTGGGGGAGAGCGTCCCCCGCCCCGCCCCCTGCCCCACAGCGCCCCCTAGCGCCGCCATGGGGCCAGCCCTGCCTGCCAGGGGAGAGCGCCCCCTACTGAGCCCCCCGCCCCGCTCCCTGCCCCCCAGCGCCCCCTAGCGCCGCCCTGGGGCCAGCCCCGCCTGCCGGGGGAGAGCGTCCCCCGCCCCGCCCCCTGCCCCACAGCGCCCCCTAGCGCCGCCATGGGGCCAGCCCCGCCTGCCGGGGGAGAGCGCCCCCTGCCGAGCCCCCCGCCCCGCTCCCTGCCCCCCAGCGCCCCCTAGCGCCGCCCTGGGGCCAGCCCCGCCTGCCGGGGGAGAGCGTCCCCCGCCCCCTGCCCCCCAGCGCCCCCTAGCGCCGCCATGGGGCCAGCCCCGCCTGCCGGGGGAGAGCGCCCCCTGCCGAGCCCCCCGCCCCGCTCCCTGCCCCCCAGCGCCCCCTAGCGCCGCCCACCACCGTCACGATCTTCAGGACGACCTGCCCCAGCAGGGTGAGCGCCACCAGGAGGAGGACCGTGTCCTGAACGTCCAGGCAGCAGGGGCCGGAGATGGGGCACCGGGGGCAGGGGGTCTCCCCCATCGGAGAGGGGGTGGGGCCGGGAGCCTGCGAGCCGGGCCCTGCATCCCTGCCCCCCACCCTGCCGGCACAGCTGACTGGGGAGCGCGGGGCGGGGGGAGGCGGGGGGCCCCGGCCCGGAACATTGTGATGCAGTTCCCGGGGCATCCTGCAGGGGGAGGCAGAGCCGCCATTGTGACACGCGGGCACGTGCTGCCCCCTACTGGTGTCGATGTGTCTGAGCGTCCAGCCGGCCCCAGGGCGGGGACTGGCTGCCTCAGTGGGGCGGGGAAGGGGGCCGAGGTCTCACCCTGCAGGAGGTGGGGGGCAGGGGTGTCCCACAATGCAGGAGACACTCCAGGGATTTGCCACCAGAGGGCTCCAGGACCCTACAGAGGATCCCCTGGCTCCCTGCTCCCCCTGCCCTAACCCCCCAGGTCCCCACTCCCCTCCCAGAGCCGGGGAGCGAACCCAGGAGTCCTGGCTCCCAGCCCCCCCGCCCGAACCCCCCAGCCCCCCACTCCCCTCCCAGAGCCGGGGAGCGAACCTAGGAGTCCTGGCTTCCAGCCCCCCCTGCTCTCACCCCCCAGCCCCCCACTCCTCTCCCAGAGCTAGCCAGAGAACCCAGGAGTCCTGGCTCCCAACCCCCCTGCCCTAACCCCCCAGACCCCCCCCCCCACTCCTCTCCCAGAGCCGGGGAGCGAACCCAGGAGTCCTGGCTCCCAGCCCCCCCTGCCCGAACCCCCCAGACCCCCCACTCCTCTCCCAGAGCCGGGGAGCGAACCCAGGAGTCCTGGCTCCCAACCCCCCTGCCCTAACCCCCCAGCCCCCCACTCCTCTTCCGGAGCCGGGGAGAGAAGCAGGGTGGGGGAGGAGTGAGGGGCGCAGGGGACCCCCCCGGGGGCGGGGTCCCGGGGGCTGGAGCCAGGGCTGGAAGCTGCCGACTCGGGGCCCCTGGGAACTGGGGCGCGCCGGAGTGAAGCGAGAACGAAATTCGGTGTGAACCAGGGCGAGGGGGAACGACCCGCTGCCGTGTTCGGCGCTGCCGCCCCGCCCCAGAGGTGGCCGCATCTCGGCGCCGGGCTCCCCGCCCCCCCCCGCAATGCAGGGTGAGCTCGTGGACCACAGCGTTGCCATGGTTACCTCCGCCAACCCCCCCCCGGCGAATCCCCCCCCGCCCCCTTCAGCTGGGATTCGCGCAGGCGGCTCCGTGTGACAGGGGCAGGGGGCTATTTATAAATCCCCCCCCAGCCCCGCCGGTGCCCCCCCCTCCCGACCCGCAGCCCCCTGCCCCCCCCAGCCCCGCCGGTGCCCCCCCCTCCCGATCCGCAGCCCCCTGCCCCCCCCAGCCCCGCCGGTGCCCCCCCTCCCGACCCGCAGCCCCCTGCCCCCCCCAGCCCCGCCGGTGCCCCCCCACTCCCGACCCGGAGACCCCTGCCCCCCCCAGCCCCGCCGGTGCCCCCCCACTCCCGACCCGGAGCCCCCTGCCCCCCCCAGCCCCGCCGGTGCCCCCCCACTCCCGACCCGGAGCCCCCTGCCCCCCCCCAGCCCCGCCGGTGCCCCCCACTCCCGACCCGGAGCCCCCTCATTCCCGACCCAGAGCCCCCTGCCCCCCCAGCCCCGCCGGTGCCCCCCACTCCCGACCTGCAGCCCCCTGCCCCCCAGCCCTGCCCCCCAGCTCTATCGGGGCCCCCCACTCCCGCCCCGCAGCCCCCTGCCAGCCCAGCGCCGAGCTGTGGGTGGGGAATGCAGCCAGGAATGCCATGCAGCTGCTTCTGGGCTGGAGCATCTGTGAGACAAGCCCGTCCCCTGTCCTGCCCCCTGCCCCCCAGCGCCCCCCCACAACCCCAGTTCGCGTCCCTCCCTCCTGCTCCTGCATCACCAGGGCCGGGATCTTGCACCGTTGGCAGAAATATCTAGGTCAGCGCCGAGCTCTGCGGCTCCTCGCAGTGATTAGGGGGGGGGGCCGCGGGGGGGGGGGAGAAGTGTCCTGGATTCCTGTGCCCCCCCCCCCCGCAAACACACAGCGCCCCCTGCTGGGAGAGGCTTGGACTGGAGTAGCCAGGAATTGCCCCTGCAAGGGGGAAGGCTAGGAGCCAGGACTCCTGGGTTCTCTCCCCGGCTCTGGGAGGGCAGTGGGGGCTGGTGGGTTAGAGCTGGGGGGGGGGGCTGGGAGCCAGGACTCCTGGGTTCTCTCCCTGGCTCTGGGAGGGCAGTGGGGGCTGGTGGGTTAGAGCTGGGGGGGCTGGGAGCCAGGACTCCTGGGTTCTGTTACTGTAACTCCCCTCCCTTTCCTCTTCCTGTAGGAGGCAGATCAGCTGATTTCGGGGAGAACAAGGCAGCGGCGGGGGGGCTGGGTCTGTCCCCCACCCCCCACCCAAGGAGCCCAGGAAACCTCAGAGGTGTCTTGCTGAGATGGATGATTCCCAGCCTCCCCCTCCTCCGGAGAAGTGGGGGGCAATGAGACTCCGCCCCACAGGCCTCCAAGCCCAGTATGATGCGCCCCCTAGAGGGGACAGGCCCCGTGCCCCATTCCCAGCCCCCCTGAGCCAGCCAGGCCCCTGTGTTGTGGGTTGGGGGTGGGGGCTGTGACCCACAATCACTTTCAGATCTGAGACTTGGGGTGACGACAGTGGTGGGGGGGGGGTAAGGAGGAGCCGGGGGTCAAGGAAAGCCGTGGGGGTGGGGCAGTGGGTCAGGGGAGGACGTGGGAGGTGGCATGAAGGGAAGGGGGGAATGGGAGGGTGGGGTTGGGGAGAGGAGCAGTGGGAGGTTGGGGAAGGGGGTTGGTAAGTGGGGGTCCAGGGGGGCAGGTGAGGGTGGCTGGGAGGTGGTGGTGCCGGGGGGCTAGGAGGGGAGGGTCCAGGGGTGTGAGGGGGTGTCTGGGAGGCTGGGGACCTTCGGGGGGCATTGGAAAGTGGCAGGGAGTTGGGGGACCCCAAAGGAGGTGGGGGCCCCAGTGGGGATGCGAGAGGGTGGCTGGGAGGTGGGGTACCCGGGCCGGGGCTGGGAAGGACGTCCAGGAGTTGGGGTCCCCAAGGGAGGTGGGGGCCCTGGTGGCCCAGGGGAGGATGGCTGGGAAGTGGGGGACCCCGAGGAAGGTGGGGGGGCCCTGGTGGGGTGGGGTCACTGCAAGCCGAGTCGGTTAAACTTTTTTGGTTTTATATTTACAATAAGTTTCATTTCTTGCAATGTTTTAAAAATGTGTACAGCTCCCTGCGCCCCACGGCTCCGCCCCCACGCCCCACGGCTCCGCCCCCCACGGTCCGCGCTGGCGGGGGTGGGCGGCGGAGACACGAACCGTACAGTCCCTGCAAAACAAACAAAAAAAGGTCCCTTTGTCGTGTCTCTCGTCTCCCTCGATCCTGGTTTGGGGGCGGGGGGGTGTCCAAAGTCTCGGGGTCTCTTGCTGGCGGGGGGGTGGAGGGGGCCGACTGGGGTGTCCCCCCAAAATAGCTCCTCCTCCCTGGAGTCTCAGGAATAAAAATAGACACTCTGAATCCTGGTGGGGAGGCCCTGGCGAGGGGCGGAGGGGTTGGCATTCCTGGCGGCCATCTTGGTTGTAGGCCGAGGAGGACGGCCATCTTGGCAGTAGGCCGGGGAAGGGGTTGCCGTGGTAGCCATCTTGACGGTAGGCCAGGCAAAGGGCTGGGGCAGTGGCCATGATGGCGGCCGGCCGGCCAGGGAAAGGCCCCCCTCCCCCCCCGGCAGCCATGTTGAACGTGAGAATGACAAGAGCCCATCGGCGGCCATCTTTGATGGGAGACCAAGGACGGCCCGCGGGGGGCTGGATTGGCCTTTGAGGGGGCCGCGAGGCCCACAGCCGGCCAGAAATGCGCCGCGGGCAGCCAGGTTGGCTGTTCACTCAGGAAGGGCCCCCTCCCCACCGGCAGCCATCTTGGAGTTAGGAAAAGGAAGTCCCTCATTGGCGGCCATCTTGGAATTCAGAACACTGCCCGGCCTCGGCCATCTTGGGTTTGAGAAACAGGGCCCCCATCTGTGATCGCAGCGTACAAGTGGCCCATCTTGGATTGCACCGCCCAGGCAGCCATCTTGGATTTTGGCACACTGGTGGCCAACTTGGATTTCACCGCAGTGGGAGCCATCTTGGATTTCAGGCCAGGGGCAGCCATCTTGGAATTCAACACCCTGGCTGCCCTCTGGGGTTCGACCCCCTTGGTGGCCATCTTGGATTTCACTGCCTGGGTAACCATCTTGGATTTCACCACCCTGGTGACCCTCTGGGGTTTGGGCCCCATTGGTGGCCATCTTGGATTTCACCACCCTGGCGACCCTCTGGGGTTTGGGTCCCATTGGTGGCCATCTTGGATTTCACTGCCCGGGCAGCCATCTTGGATTTCACCACCCTGGGGACTCTCTGGGGTTTGGGCCCCATTGGTGGCCATCTTGGATTTCACCTCCCGGGCAGCCATCTTGGATTTCACCACCCTGGCGACCCTCTGGGGTTTGGGCCCCATTGGTGGCCATCTTGGATTTCACCGCCTGGGCAGCCATCTTGGATTTCCAAACCGAACGAGTGCCGTGTCCGGCAAAGACAGGACCGCTGGGCGTGCAAGAGCGGAACGGGGGGGCAGTAAGTGTCATTTGGCACCAGCATAAGGCCATGGCCGGGGGGGGGGGGGGGGGGTCGGTCGGGAGCGTGCCGTCGGGATGCCGGAAAAGCAGCTGAATTCAGCTCTGGGGTAGATGGCACCAGGCCCAGCCAACCCCCTCCAGAAAAAAACAACCCCCACCTCTGCTGAAAACAGACCCCCCCCCTCCGGCCACCCCAAAAGTTGCTGAGTTTGGCACAAGTTTCACAAACTGGATTGAACAAACGAAATCCCCGCTGGAGAGGTATTAACCCCCCCTGCCCGCCCCCCCAGCCAACGGGAAGCAAAGAGAGACAGGCGGGGGAGGCGAACACCACTGTGCTCCTTAGACGGAGGCGTTCGCCCCCCTCCTGGTCCCCGTCTGCTCTCGGGCTGTCTCTGGTCGGCGCCAGGGCGGAGAGGGACGGGAAGGGGCGCTGGGAGGCGGGCGTCGGGGGTCCCCGGGTACCGCGCCTCCATCTCGCAGCCCAGCATGGGAGGTGGAGAGAGGGGGAGACCTGGAGATGGGAAGGAAAGAAAGACGTGTATGGGGGGGGGGTTTACCTAGAGAGAGATGGTAATGCACAGATATTCATGGGGAGGGCTGGCTGGCTGGCTAGCTAGATAGAGGAATGGGTGTATGGATAGAGAGAAGGGGTGGATGGGGATAGATGGATGGATGGATAGATAGATAGATAGATAGATAGATAGATAGAGGGGGTGGATGGAGAAAGATAGATAGAGGGGGTGGATGGGGATAGACGGGGGGGTGGAGATAGATAGACGGTGTGACGAAGGGGGGCTGTTCTTAATGTTCTCTCTGAATGCTGTAGGGGTGCCTCAGTTTCCCCTCAGCATTTCTTAAGTCTCGAGGTGGTGGGATAAGGGGGGGGTGTGATTGTTGCCGAGCCCTGGGGGGCCAGTGCCCCTCAAAGTGGACCCAGCTGAGGGGTCCTGTTCTCTGCACCTACAAGCTCTGTGTTAGATCATGTTCCTGTCGTCTAATAAACCTTCTGTGTTACTGGCTGGCTGAGAGTCCCGTCTGACTGCGGAGTTGGGGGGCAGGACCCTCTGGCTGCCCCAGGACCCCACCCGGGTGGACTCGCTGCGGGAAGCGCACGGAGGGGCAGGGGAGGCTGGTTGCTCCGAGGTCAGACCCAGGAAGGTGGAAGTTGTGTGAGCTGGGTGTCCTGCAGACAGGCTGCTCCCAGAGAGGAGACTCCCCAGAGTCCTGCCTGGCTTCGTAGGGAGCAGTTCCAGAGCATGGCCTGGGGACTCCATGACCCATAGATAGAGAGAGGGGGTGTATAGGGATAGATAGATAGAGGGGGGTGTATAGGGATGGACAGATAGAACAGAAGAACGTAAGAACGGCCCTACTGGCTCAGACCAAAGGTCCATCCAGCCCAGCGTCCTGTCTGCTGACAGTGGCCAATGCCAGGTGCCCCAGAGGGAAGGAACAGAACAGGGAATCATCAAGTGATCCATCCCGTCGACCATTCCCAGTTGCTGGCAAGTAGAGGCTAGGGACACCATCCCTGCCCAGCCTGGCTAATAGCCATTGATGGACCTGTCCTCCAGGAACTTATCTAGTTCTTTGTTGAACCCTGTTATAGTCTTGGCCTTCACAACATCCCCTGGCGAGGAGTTCCCCAGGTTGACTGTGCGTTGTGGGAAGAAATACTTCCTTTTATTTGTTTTAAACCTGCTGTCTATTCGTTTCATTGAGTGACCCCCCAAGTTCTTGTGTTATGAGAAGGAGTAAATAACACATCCTTCTTTAGTTTCTCTACACCAGTCATGATTTTAGAGACCTCCGCAATGGCCTTATTGTCCTTGATTGCTCCTTTAGCACCTCGATCATCCAGGGGCCCCACTTGTTGTTTAGCAGCTTCCTGCTTCTGATGTACTTAAAATTTTTTTTTGCTATTACTTTCTGAGTCTTTGGCTAGCTGTCCCTCCAATTCTTTTTTGGCCTTCCTAATGGTATTTACACACTTCATTTGCCAGTGTTTATGCTCCTTTCTGGAGTGGGCTGTAGCTCACGAAAGCTTCTGCTCAAATAAATTGGTTAGTCTCTAAGGTGCCACAAGTCCTCCTGTTCTTTTCTCACTAGGATTTAACTTCCACTTTTTAAAGGATGCCTCTCTGCCTCTCACTGCTTCGTCTACTGGTTTAGCCAGGTGGCTCTTTTTGGGTTTTCTTACTCATTTTTTTAGTTTGGGGTGTACATTTAAGTTGAGCCTCTAATTAGGGTGATAGAGAAATAGATGGATAGAGGGGGTGGATGGGGAGGGAGGTAGAGCGAGAGAGCGAGAGAGAGAGCGCGAGATGTAGGGGGACGGACGGACAGACCGGTAGATATGTATGGGGATTCGTGGATAGACAGGTAGATATGTACGGGGACGGACGGACAGACCGGTAGATATGTACGGGGATTCATGGATAGACAGGTAGATATGTACGGGGACGGATGGACAGACAGACAGATATGTACGGGGATTCGTGGATAGACAGGTAGATATGTACGGGGACGGACGGACAGACAGACAGATATGTACGGGGATTCGTGGATGGACAGGTAGATATGTACCAGGACGGACAGACAGACAGGTGGCTATGTACCGGGATGGACGGACAGACAGGTAGATATGTATGGGGATGCATGGATAGACAGGTAGATATGTACGGGGATGGACAGACAGACCGGTAGATATGTACCGGGATGGATGGACGGACACACAGATAGATATGTACGGGGATGCGTGGATAGACAGGTAGATATGTACGGGGATGGATGGACAGACAGGTAGATATGTACGGGGATGGACAAACAGACAGGTAGATATGTACCGGGGCGGACGGACAGACCGGTAGATATGTACCGGGGCGGACGGACAGACAGGTAGAGAGATATGTGCGTACAATGCCAACAGATGGCTCGAAAGAGCTGATGGGGGGCTAGCTCAGGGCTCCAACATAGGTTAACCTTTCTTTGATCCGTGGGGGTCTTATACCCACCTTCACCCCCAAACACAGCTCCCCTCTCCCCCTGCAGACTGCCCCCCAGCAACTGCCCTCCCTCGGAGACACCCCTCTATGGGGGTAGCTGGCGATTCACAGCCCCCTTCCCCCTCCCGCAGGCGATACAAATATCCCCCAGGTTGTTTGGCACTTTTTCATTTGTTCGTTCCCTCGTTTCTGGGGCAGGGGCAGAGGTGGGGGGAAGCTGGGGATTTGGCACCGACAGTCAGCGAGCGGCAACGAGAGAAGGGGAAAACGAGCCAGCGGAGGAAGAGAGAGAGGCCTGGGAGGAAGAACAGAAGGAAAAAGCATGTAGCGGAGGAGTGGAGAGGAGACTCTTGGCCGGCTGGAAAGAGTGAAGGAAAAAGTGGCCGGCGGAGATAGAGATGGGGAGAGGGGTTAAGGGAATAGATCAATTCCATCCCATCTGCTTTTTCCCTCCTTTCGTTCTTTTTTCTCATTCCTTTCTTTTTTGTGTCACCGTTTTTCTTTATCGGGATTGGAACATGCAACGCGCCTGGTTTTTTGTTGTTTTTTTTAAAACAATTTTCCCATTCCACCCCTCCCCCCCCACAAAAAATGTCTCTTAGTTGTTAAAAAAAAATTACGACCCCCCCCCCGCATTCCTGACCCTCCCCAACCCCGAAAAAAACTGAATCTCGAGTCGTCGTTACATTCAAAGTTTGGCTTGGAAAAAAATCGAGTTGAATTCCCCCCCCACGAAAAAAAACAATTTCCAGGTGTAACTTTCCCCCGTTTCTGGCCTCTGTGGGGCAGGTGGTTTCCTCTCCAATAGTGGTGGGTGGGTGGATGCGGGGGGGGCTGGCTTCTCGGTCATGAGTGAAGAACTGTTGGCTTCTCTCAAACGTCCTGGACTACCAATGCCACACCAGGAAAGACGCTGGTTCCTTCGCCTTACGCCCCAAAGGACTGAAGAACGGTTGGGTTCCATTCAACACCACTCTGGGTAGAGTTTTGAGCATCTCCATAATCCAGCCGAGACGAACCATGGGCAGTCGGCCTCTCTCCAAAGCCGTCTGGTGCAGATACGACATTGGGAAAACCGTTGAGCGTCTCCATAATCCAGCCGAGATGAACCATGGGCAGTCGGCCTCTCTCCAAAGCCATCTGGTGCAGATACGATGTTGGGAAAACCGTTGAGCGTCTCCATAATCCAGCCGAGACGAACCATGGGCAGTCGGCCTCTCTCCAACGCCGTCCGGTGCAGATACTATGTTAGGAAAACCAATGAGCGTCTCCATAATCCAGCCGAGACGAACCATGGGCAGTCGGCCTCTCTCCAAAGCCGTCTGGTGCAGATACAACTTTGGGAAAACCATTCAGCGTCTCCATAATCAAGCCGAGAGGAACCATGGGCAGTTGGCCTCTCTCCAAAGCCGTCTGGTGCAGATACGACTTTGGGAAAACCGTTGGGCGTCTCCATAATCAAGCCGAGAGGAACCATGGGCAGTTGGCCTCTCTCCAAAGCCGTCCGGTGCAGATACGACGTTGGGAAAATCATTGAGCGTCTCCATAATGCAGCCGAGACGAACCATGGGCAGTCGGCCTCCCTCCAACGCCGTCCGGTGCAGATACGATGTTGGGAAAATGGTTGAGCGTCTCCATCCTCCAGCCAAGATGAGCGAAAAAGGGGTCAGTGGCTCTCCAACACTGTACAGTTCCGGTGCTACCTTGGGAAGGGCGTTCCCACCACCCGTCCACGAGGAGTGAGGGATGGTCGGTTTTCCTCCGACACCTTTCAGAGCTGATACAACGTTGGGAAGAGTGTTGGGTGTGTCTCCACCATCCGCCCAAGATGAGTGAAAGATGGTCGCTTTCCGCTCCAACATCTTCCGTTGCTGATACTGCGTTGGAAAGGACATTGGGGGTCTCCGCTATCCATCCAAGAGGAACCAAGGACGGACGGCACCTCTCCAACACCCTCCCGTGCTGTTGCCAGATGAGGAAGGGTGTTGGCACCCGCATCATCCATTCAAGATGAATTAATAACAGTCGGTTTTTCTCCAGTGCCGAGACCGTGTCGGGAAGGACGCTGGACGTCTCTATCCTCTGTCGAAGAGGAGCAAAGGATTGGGTGGTTCTTTCCAACACTCCCCAATGCTCCTACCCTGTTCGTGAAGGGCATCGGGCCTCTCTGCTGTCCCCCAAGGTGAACGAAGGATGGACGGTCCCTCTCCAATGCCCCCTTGCTCCCCAGTGCTGACACCGCATTGGGAAGGGTGCCGGGCACCTCCGCCGATGAGCAAAGTACGGTCGGTTTCCCTCCAGTGCCAAGACCCCACCATCCGTCCGAAAGGAACCAGTCGATTCTCATCGTGTGTGGGAGACCTCCTCCTTCGAGCTTGGCCCGCAGATCCCCTTCCTTAATTATTGTATAAAAGAACCCCCCCACCCCAAAAGCCCCGACTGCGCGGCACACAAAAGATGCCTCGTCTCCCTTTCTTTCCCCCCCACCCCTCCCGCCCCCCCGCGGTCAGGGGTCGGCGGCTGGGCAGAGAGGAAGGGCCCTGTCCCTTGGCCGCAATTTCCCCGTGGCTGGGGTGGGAGAGGCAACTATACCCGGGTGGTGGAGTGAGGGTGGGGCAGGGTGTTGTTGTGCCCGGTGGGGAAGGTGTTGAAAGGGTGCAGGGCCTGCATGCCCGTAATGGTACTGGGGATCATGGTAATGGTGTTGGGCGTCATGAGGGGCACGTCGTCCGGCGCCCGGCGCAGAGCCAGGGTGTAGTCCGGAGGGCAGGCCGGGCGCAGGATCTCGTGGGGTCTCAGCACCTCCAGGTCGTGAGCGTCGTGCTCCGAGTGTTTGATCTGCAGGGACATGAGCTCCTCCTCCTGGCCTCCGTGCACCAGGTCGTTGGCCGCGTTGCGCTGGGGGCTGGGGCGCCGGCCTCCCAGCACGCCCGCCCGCAGCTCGTGCCGCTTGTCCCGCTTGTAGTAGAGGGCGGCGAAGGCCAGGATGTTGAGGAAGAGCAAGGAGGCCCCCACGGCCACGGTGACGCTCAGCTCGGTGGAGTAGTCCCGCGAGTCCCCCGGGAAAGGGGCGTAGCGCCGGCGGTCGTCCGCCTCGTCCTCGTCCGGCGGCAGGGTGGGGAAGGGCCGGCGGGTGGTGCTGGGCCCCGCCCGGGAGCCGGGGGGCCAGCGGGTGCCGTAGGGCGGGACGCGGGTGGTGGTGGAGGTGTAGACGGGGTCGTGGAGGTGGTGGAGGTGGGGCACAAGCTCCAGCCAGAAAGCCACCTTGTTGGCCCGGTAGTTGTCCCGCACCCGGGGCTTGAGGCCGATGTGGAGGTATTGCTTGTCCTTGGTGTTGAACTTGGTCCACACCACCTCCTCGAAGCGGTTCGGCTTGGTGTGGATGAATTTGGTGTCCTGCGGCACTGGCTGGTTGGGGTCCCTGCAAGGAGGGGAGATGGGGTTATGGGGTGGGGGGGGAATCTGGCCCAGAGGCAACCGCGGGAGGGGGAGTGTTTCTAGGGGGCCTCAGGTCTTCAAGATGGATACGGGTGCAACACATTCCTCACTGCTATCTGCCCCACATCCATCCATTCCCCCCATCCATCCATCCCTCCCTCCCCACCCACCCATCCCACCGTCCATCCATCCATCCATCCCCTCCACGCATCCATCCCCCACCCACCCATCCGTCCGTCCGTCCATCCATCCCCTCATCCATCCACTCCACGCATCCGTCCGTCCGTCCATCCCCTCATCCATCCACTCCATGCATCCGTCCGTCCATCCATCCCCTCATCCATCCACTCCACGCATCCGTCCGTCCATCCATCCCCTCATCCATCCACTCCACGCATCCGTCCGTCCATCCATCCCCTCATCCATCCACTCCACGCATCCGTCCGTCCATCCATCCCTCCCTCCCCATCCGTCCATCCATCCATCCCCTCATCCACCCATCCATCCCTCCGCATCCATCCAGTCCACACATCCGTCCATCCATCCCCTCACCCACCCACCCATTTCCCCACCCCCATCCAGCCCCCTGCCCTCCCTCCCCAGCCCTCCCTCCACATCCATCCACTCCACGCATCCGTCCGTCCATCCCTCCCTCCCTGCCCATCCATCCGTCCATCTCCCCACCCCCACCCAGCCCCCCACCCTCCCTCCCATCCAGCCCCACATCCCTCATCTATTCCCACAACCACCCCCAGCTGTCCTTTCCCCGCACACCCCTGCCTCCCTCCTTCCCATTTATCCATCTGTCCCCATCCCTCCCGACCATTTGCTTACATCCCACCCGGCTTCTCCCCTATGCCCTATCCCAAGACTACCGGCCCCATGGCCCCTCCTTCTCTTCCCTCCCCGCTTGCCCCCCATGCCCCTCTGGGGCCCGCTCACCCCGTCTTGGCAAAGTTGGTCCAGTAGGTCATGACCACGGCGCTCAGCATGATGTCGTTCTTGGAGAAGTTGCAGGGGAAGAGGTCGGTGGCGCCGATCATGGGCACCCCGAAGACATAGGGGATTTCGTCCCCGTGGGCGGCGTCGGCCCACTCGGGCCGGGTGTCGGTCTGGCAGTGGTGGTAGAAGGTGTAGAAGTACACGGGGGACTGGTATTCGGCGTGGAGCTTGGCCGTGGCCACGGCCGGCGCCACCCACTGGTGGTCGGTGAAGAGCGCCAGCAGGGTCTTCCGCCGCATCTCCCCGTTGTCCCGGTCGGCCCAGTCCGTGTACATGAACTTGATGGTCTCCCGCAGGATGTCTTTCCCCTCGGGGTAGCCGTAGAGGTTGTCCACGAAGTTGGAGATGGTGAAGTCGAAGTAGCTGGCCGAAATCCCGTCTTCGTTCTCCATCGAGTCCTCCACGAATTTCAGCCCCTCGCCCTGGTTCACCCCGATCAGGATGTCGTAGTTGAGAAATTCCCCCTGCTGCATGAGGATCTCCGGGTCGTCCGGCACCACGTCCCCGTCCACCACTGGCCCGAAGGCGATGTGGTAACGGGCCGGCTGGATGTCCTGGTCGACCAGCTCCCGGTACGGCTTTCGGCGCAGGCAATCCACCGTCTCGCTGGTGTCCAGGTGGTCACAGCCCACCTTGGAGGCCAGCATGCGGGTGTATTTCAGGGGCTGGTAGTTGACGGACCAACTGGAGATGGCCGTGCCACTCTGAGCTATGGCCTTTTGAAAGAGACCTGTCGGGGAGGGAGAGAGGGTCAGAGAGAGCAAGAGGGGGAGATACGTGTGCTGTGGGGATCGGAGGGTGAATGGACGGAGGCCTGTATCTGGGGATAGATAGACAGATAGAAGGGGTGGATGGGGACAGATAGATAGATAGATAGGTAGAAGGTGTGGATGGGGACCGATAGATAGATAGATAGATATAGATGGGTGGATGAGGATAGATAGATCGATAGGGGGGTGTCTGGGGATGGATAGATAGATAGATAGAGGGGGTGGATGGGGATGGATGGATAGATAGATGGATGGATGGAGGGGGTGTCTGGGGATGGATGGATAGATGGATGGATATAGATGGGTGGATGGGGATAGATCGATAGAGGGGGTGTCTGGGGATAGATAGATAGATAGATGGAGGGGGTGTCTGGGGATGGATGGATGAATAGATAGATAGATAGAGAGGGTAGATGGGGATAGATGGATGGATGGATGGAGGGGGTGTCTGGGGATGGATGGATGGATGGATGGATGGATGGATAGATAGAAGGGGTGGATGGGGATGGATGGATGGATGGATAGATAGATAGATAGATAGGTAGAAGGTGTGGATGGGGACCGATAGATAGATAGATAGATATAGATGGGTGGATGAGGATAGATAGATCGATAGGGGGGTGTCTGGGGATGGATAGATAGATAGATAGAGGGGGTGGATGGGGATGGATGGATAGATATATAGATAGAGGGGGTGTCTGGGGATGGATGGATAGATGGATGGATATAGATGGGTGGATGGGGATAGATCGATAGAGGGGGTGTCTGGGGATAGATAGATAGATAGATAGATAGATGGAGGGGGTGTCTGGGGATGGATGGATGGATAGATAGATAGATAGAGAGGGTAGATGGGGATAGATGGATGGATGGATGGATGGAGGGGGTGTCTGGGGATGGATGGATGGATGGATGGATGGATGGATGGATAGATAGAAGGGGTGGATGGGGATGGATGGATGGATGGATAGATAGATAGATATAGCTGGCTCATGGGGGTGGGGAATGCGGCTTGGGGGCGGGGAGGAGGGGGGCAACTGGTACCTTCTGAGTGGTGGGACAGGATGAGGAGGTTGACGCAGGAGGCTCCGGCGCCGGACCCGAAGATGGTGATGCGTTCGGGGTCCCCCCCAAAGTGCCCGATGTTCTCGTTGAGCCACCGCAGGGCCTGGATCTGGTCCAAAAGCCCATAGTTCCCCTTGGCCGACTGGTCCCCGGTGCTCAGGAATCCTGAGGGGGTGGGGTTGGACACGGAGACCGGGGTTAGGAGTCGCTCCCCTGGGTCGCCAGCCGCCCCGCCCCAGAGGTGGCCGCATCTTGGCGCCGGGTGAGGGGTCCCCGGGGCACCAGCCGCCCCGCCCCAGAGGAAAGGTGACATTTGATTTCAACTGATTTCCGAGCACTTTGCCCGTCCCCCCCGTCCCCAATTAATGTCAACCCGAAACAGAAAAAAAAAAAAGTGGATAAAAAATTAATTCTCTCGCTCCCCGCAACCCCGAGGCCCCTCGTTAGCACTAATGAGGCCTCGCCAGTCATTCTCATCAGCTCTGGGTTCCCCCCCCCCGCCCCACCCCCTTTCACTGTAATTAAATATTCATTCCAGCCGCCGATCTGTAAATTTCACACGCTGGGCTCGGAGATTGGCGGTGGTGGGGGGGTATGGGACAAGGACATGCCCCCCCCCAACACACACACTGGGGGGGGCAATTCGAGGCTTCCTGCGTAGTTACCCCACCCCTGCTCCGCCGGCAGGATCCCGGTTGGGGGGGGTTGACACATGGGGGCAGGGGGCTGGGATCCCAGGGAGGGGGAGGGGCGGCTGGGGGGGGCCCTTACCCAGCACCCCTAGACGGTAGTTCATGGTGACGACGATGACGTTGCCATAGGCGGCCAGGACGCTGGCATCGAACATGTTCCCCGTCCCCTCCATGTAGGAGCCACCGTGCAGGAACAGCATCACTGGCTTCTTCCCGCTGTCCCGGATATCTGGGGGGGACGGGGATGGAGAGAAATGGGGGGCAGAGAGAGATCAGGGGGAGCAGAGAGAGAGAAATGGGGGACAGACAGAGATTGGGGGGAGCAGGGAGGGATCAGGGGGAGCAGAGATTGGTGGCAGAGAGAGAGGTTGGCGGCAGAGAGAGATTGGGGGAGCAGAGATTGGGGGCAGACAGAGAGTGGGGGGGACAGAGAGAAATGGGGGGAAGAGAGAGATCAGGGGACAGAGAGAGATCATGGGGAGCAGAGATCGGGGGGCAGAGAGAGAGATCGGGGGGCAGAGATTTGAGCAAAGAGAGATTGTGGGGAGCAGAGAGAGATCGGAGGGCACAGATTGGCGGCAGAGAGCAATCGGGGGGCAGAGCAAGATCGGGGGGCAGAGAGAGAGATCGGGGGGCAGAGAGAGGCAGTGTCACTCGAGGTGACTCCTGCCCCCCTGCCCGTGAGTCTGCCGATCCCCCCTCCACGCCCGTCCCTGGGGACCCCCCGGTGACGCCCCTTTCCCCAGGCCGGGGTGGAGGGGAGTCTGGAGGGATGGGGGGGTGTCTCTGGAAAGGGGGGATTGGCTGCTATGGGGCCTGGGTAGGGGTCAAATAGTCCTGCCCCCCCTTAAAAGACCCTAATAGGACCCCATTGCCCCCTGGCACCCTTGGTCACCCCCATTGCACCCCCCAGAGACCCCCTCTGCCCCCATCCCCCTATTAAACCCCCTCACACCATTTCAGACCCCCGACCCTTTCCCCAGGATCCCTCTCATTCCCTAACCCCCCATGCTCTCTGACCCCCATCCCTTCCCCTGCAGCCCCATGGGGGGGTCTCTGCCCCCCAACCTGTGCCTCCTGCCCCAGGACCCCCCCCACCCCTTCTGAACACCTCCCCCCACAGATGTGGAGCTGGGGGGGTCCTGAATGGGGTGGTGCTGTGGGAACGAGCCCTCCCCCAGTATGGTCCTGCCCCCTGCCTGTTATTGCTCCACCTCCCCAGTAGGGGGTAGCACTTTGCCCCCTGGGGGTGGGTCAGGGGGTCCCGGGTCTGACTGGCCAATGAGGTCAGAGGTTCCTGGGGGGGGCGGGGGTGAGAGGTTCCCAGCGGGTCACAGGTCAGAGAGGTCAATGGGGGGAGTCACAGATTCCTAGAGGTCAGAGGTCAATGCGGGTTAGGGGGTCAAAGAAATCCAATGGGTCAAAAGTTCATGGGGGGGACAAAGATCCCCAAGGGGCAGAGGTCAGAAAGGTTAATGGGGTCAGAGATTACAAATCATCGAGGATGGAGGGTCACTGGGGGTCAGAGGTCAAAGACTGGTGAGGTTCAGAGGTCACAGAGGCCAATGGGGGTCAGAGGTCAGAGCTCAGACCAGTCAATGTGGCAAAGGTCAGTGGGGGGTCAAAGGTCCCTGGGAGGTCAAAGGCCAGAAATGCTGGTGGGGTCATGGGTCAGAAAGGTCAGTGGGGGTCAGAGGTCAGAGCAGTCAAATGTGACAAGGATTCCGGGGGGGTCAGAGGTCAATGGAGGTCAGGGGCATCACTGGATTGGGGGTCAGAGGTTTCTGGAGGCCAGATGATCATCGGGTCAGGGGTCCCTGCTGGGGTCAGGAAAGGTCAAAGTTCAACAAGGTGCCCATGGTTTCCATGGAAGTCACAAGCGGGGGTGAAAGGTCAAAGGTCAGGGGATCCTGGCAGCCAGGACTCCCCCAGGTCAGAGGCCACCCCACCGTTCTACCCCGTTGCCATGGAAACATAAAAATTTCTCCCCCCCCCCCCCAAATTTTGGTTTCCTTTTCTAGGTCACATCCCGTCTCCATGGCAACCGGGGGCCTAATTAATTCTGTGCCAACGGAGAGCGTTAATTAGACGCAAGGAGGCCTTAATTAGCGCCTGCCGGGCCGCCCCTCCCCCCACCCTGTTTAAGATGGAGGAGGGGATGATGGGAACCCCTCGCACACTCATGGAGCCTGTCGCACGTGCACCCGAGCCGTCACACGCGCACCAGCCTTTTCGCACGCGTACAGAGCCTCCTTGCACCTTCGCCACACCGAGAGTTGCTCGCATGCTCACAGACCCTTTGCACACTCAGAGCCGCTCACACACTCGCTGAGTCCCTCGCACACACACACAGCTCCTGCCCAAGAGCCTTGCACACTTGTCAGTCCCCTTGCACATACACAGAGAGCCCCGTGCACACACAGAGCCTAACTTAACACACACACCTCAGACCCCGGCTTAAAACACAGAGACAGGGCCCGGCTTAACACACAGAGACACACAATTTAACACACACAAACACA
>NC_134233.1:1771791-1776791 GCF_965140235.1 Caretta caretta
TATGCCCCAGGGCCCCCCTGCTCTGTGCCACCAACACCCCAATATACCCCAGGGCTCCCCCTTCTCTGTGCAACCCCCCCGATACACTCCAGGGCCCCCCTTCTCTGTCCCACCCCGCTAATATACCTCAATGTCTCTCCTTCTCTGTGCAACACCCTGATACACCCCAGGGCCCCCCTTCTCCGTGCAACTCCTGAGTACACCCCAGGGCCCCCCTTCTCTGTGCAACCCCTCCATACACCCCAGGGCCCCCCTTCTCCATGCAACCCCCTGAATACACCCCAGGGCCCCCCTTCTCTGTGCAACCCCTGAGTACACCCCAGGGCCCCCTTTCTCCATGCAACCCTTCCATACACCCCAGGGCCCCCCTTCTCCGTGCCACCCCCTGATACCCCCCCAGGGCCGCCCCTTCTCTGTCCCACCCCGCTAATATACCTCAATGTCTCCCCCTTCTCTGTGCAAGCCCCTGAATACACCCAGGGCCCCCCTTCTCCGTTGAACCCCCCCATACACCCCAGGGCTCCCCCTTCTCTGTTGAACCCCCTGAATACACCCCAGGGCTCCCCCTTCTCTGAGCAAGCCCCTGAATACACCCCAGGGCTCCCCCTTCTCTGTGCCACCCCCTGATACACCCCAGGGCTCCCCCTTCTCCGTGCCACCCCCCGATACACCCCAGGGCTGCCTCTTCTCTGTTCCACCCCGCTAATATACCTCAATGTCTCTCCCTTCTCTGTGCAAGCCTCTGATACACCCCAGGGCCCCCCTTCTCCATGCCACCCCCCAAACACCCCAGGACTCCCCCTTCTCTGTGCAAGCCTCCAATACACTTCAGGGGCCCCTTCTCCATGCCACCCCCCCATACACCCCAGGGCTCCCCCTTCTCCGTGCCACCCCCTGTACACCCCAGGGGTCCCCCTTCTCTGTGCAACCCCCTGAATACATCCCAGGGCCCCCCTTCTCTGTGCAACACCCTGATACACCCCAGGGCTCCCCCTTCTCCATGTCACCCCCCCATACACCCCAGGGCCCCCCTTCTCCATGCAACCCCCCGATACACCCCAGGGCCGCCCCTTCTCTCTCCCGGCCCGCTAATATTCCTCAATGTCTCCCCCTTCTCCGTGCAAGCCCCTGAATACACCCCAGGGCGCCCCTTCTCCATGGAAGCCCCTGAATACACCCCAGGGCTCCCCCTTCTCTGTGCCACCCCCCCATACACCCCAGGGCTCCCCCTTCTCTGTGCAAGCCTCCGATACACTTCAGGGCCCCCTTCTCCATGCCACCCCCCGATACACCCCAGGGCCCCCCCTTCTCCGTGCCACCCCCTGTACACCCCAGGGCCCCCCCTTCTCTGTGCAACACCCTGATACACCCCAGGGCTCCCCCTTCTCCATGTCACCCCCCATACACCCCAGGGCTCCCCCTTCTCCATGCAATCCCCCGATACACCCGAGGGCCGCCCCTTCTCTCTCCCGGCCCGCTAATATTCCTCAATGTCTCCCCCTTCTCCATGCAAGCCCCTGAATACACCCCAGGGCTCCCCCTTCTCTGTGCCACCCCCCCGATACACCCCAGGGCCCCCCTTCTCCATGCCACCCCCTATACACCCCAGGGCCCCCCCTTCTCTGTGCAACACCCTGATACACCCCAGGGCTCCCCCTTCTCCATGTCACCCCCCCATACACCCCAGGGCCCCCCTTCTCCATGCAACCCCCCGATACACCCCAGGGCCGCCCTTTCTCTGTCCCGGCCCGCTAATATTCCTCAATGTCTCCCCCTTCTCTGTGCGAGCCCCGAATACGCCCCAGGCCTCCCCCTTCTCCGCGCCCCCCGATGCACCCCCCGCCCGGGCCCCTTACCGTCCTCCATGGGCACGTAGAGGTTGAGGTAGAGACAGTCCTCGCTCTGGTTCAGCACGTAGCCGGCCACCACCTCCAGGTTGTCGGTGAACCACACGGGCAGCATGATCCCCGGCAGCATCCCGTGGACGTTCTGGGGGCACACGGGGGCGAAGGCCGTGGCGTTGCGGACCTGGGCCCAGGAGGCGGGGGCCTCGGGGGGCTGGAAGCGGCGTTCGCCCACCGGCGGGGTGGCGTAGGGCACCCCCAGGTACTGAACCACCGGCCCCAGGATCTCGTTGTTCAGGTCCTTCTTCACCCCCCGCAGCTTCCCGTAGTGGGTGCTGGCCACGGGGTGCCTCTCCTCCGCGGGGGGCCGGGGGGCCGCCCCGGCCGCCAGCCCCGCCGCCCACAGCAGGACGCAGGCCCCCGCCCGCCAGCCGGCGCCGGGCGGGACCGGCATGGCGCGGGGCGTGGTGGTCGGGGGGGGGGGGAGATGCGGCGGGATGGGGGGGGCGGCGAGGGGGGGGGGCGCGGCTCAGCGGGGGGGGGCTAGCGGCGCCGGGGGGCTCTGTTGCGTTCCATGGCGGGCCGGGAGGGGTCCGGCGGGCGGGCGCAGCATCGGGGCCTCACCTGGAGAAGGAGAGAAAGGAAGGGGGATGGATGGAGGGATGTGGGGGGCAGGAGGGAGGGATGGAGGGAGGGAGGGAGATGGAGGGATGTGGGGGGCAGGAGGGAGGGACAGAAGGAAAAAAGAGTCCATCAGGGGGGCCGGTCAGAGCCGCCAATCCGCGTTGGAGGGGACAGAACACCCCCCTTCACGGCCCCCCCCAAACTCCTGCCCCATCCCCGGGGATGTGACCTTTTCTCTGCAAATATGACCCAGAACTGAGACAGGAAGTGGCTCATTTTTTGGGGGGGGGAGATCTGGGGCACCCCTGCTCTGACTGCGGCCCCTGCCCCTGGCACCGAGACAAGACCCTGCCCCCGCCGCTGTATCCCAGCCCCCCGGGACCCCCCAACCCCGACACTCAGCCCTGTCCTGCCCCCCTGCATCCAAACCCCTGGGACCCCCTGGCCCCGACAGTCGGCCCTGACCTGCCCCCCCCCCCCCCGCATCCAAACCCCTGGGACCCCCAGACCCCCACACTCGGCCCTGACCTGACCCCCGCATCCAAACCCCTGGGACCCCCAGACCCCGACACTCAGCCCTGACCTGACCCCCACATCCAAACCCCTGGGACCCCCAGACCCCGACAGTCGGCCCTGACCTGCCCCCCCCCCGCATCCAAACCCCTGGGACCCCCAGACCCCCACACTCGGCCCTGACCTGACCCCCACATCCAAACCCCTGGGACCCCCAGACCCCCACGCTCGGCCCTGACCTGACCCCCACATCCAAACCCCTGGGACCCCCAGACCCCGACACTCGGCCCTGACCTGACCCCCCCCGCATCCAAACCCCTGGGACCCCCAGACCCCCACACTCGGCCCTGACCTCCCCGTGTCTCCAGGGCTCCTGACAGGAATCTCCCTGGTTAAATCGGGCCTTGAATTAAATAACTCAAGAGTTTTATGTTTATGCTTCAGAATCCGGCAATTAGAGCCGGGAACCGGTAATTAGCCCAAGTCGAGTCGCAGACACGCCGGCGGCTCCAGCCACGTCCCGCCACGTGCGCCGGCCTCCGGGGGACAAGATACATAGATCGATAGATAGATAGATAGATAGATAGATAGATAGATAGATAGAGGGGGTAGATTGGGATGGATAGATGGGGGGATACATAGATAGATAGAGGGGGTGGATGGGGATAGATAGGTAGATAGATAGATAGATAGATAGATGGGTGGGGATAGATAGAGAGATAGAGAGATAGATGGGGTGGATGGGGATAGATAGAGAGATAGATGGGGTGGATGGGGATAGATAGATAGATAGATAGATAGATAGATAGATAGATAGAGGGGGAGGATGGGGATAGATCGATAGAGAGATGGGTGGATGGGGACAGATAGATAGATGGGGTGGATAGGGATAGAGAGATAGAGAGATGGGGTGGATGGGGACAGATAGATAGATAGAGAGATAGATAGATAGAGTGGATGGGGATAGATAGATAGAGAGATGGTGTGGATGGGGATAGATAGAGAGATGGGGTGGATGGGGATAGATCGATAGATAGATTGATAGATAGAGAGAGAGGTGGATGGGGATAGATAGATAGGTAGATAGATAGATAGATAGATGGGTGGGGATAGATAGATAGAGAGATAGATGGGGTGGATGGGGATAGATAGAGAGATAGATGGGGTGGATGGGGATAGATAGATAGATAATAGATAGATAGAGGGGGAGGATGGGGATAGATCGATAGAGAGATGGGTGGATGGGGACAGATAGATAGATAGATGGATAGATAGAGAGAGAGGTGGATGGGGATAGATAGATGGATAGATAGAGAGAGAGGTGGATGGGGATAGATAGATGGATAGATAGAGAGAGAGGTGGATGGGGATAGATAGATGGATAGATAGAGTAGGTGGATGGGGATCAATAGATAAATAGAGGGGTGGAAGGGGATAGATCGATGGATAGATGGGGTGGATGGGGATGGGTAGATGGGGGGCGGATGGGGATTGACAGATGGGGATGGATAGATGGGGGGTGGGTGGGGATGGGTAGATGGGGGGCGGATGGGGTAGATGTGGGGTGGATGCGGGTGGATAGGTGGGGAGCGGATGGGGATGGATAGATGGGGGCCGGAGGGGGATGGATGGATAGATGGGGGGCAGATGGGGTAGATGTGGGGTGGATGGGGGGCGGATGCGGATGGGGATGGGTAGATGGGGTAGATGGGGGGAAAGAGTCGGGGCAGGGTTGGTCCCTTGGGGGGGGCAGGGAAACGGGGATGGGGGAAGAGCATGAGAGAGTCACCCCTGGGTAGAGTGGGGTGCGGAGGGAGGGAGGGAGGAACAGGGAAAGGGGGTGTGAAAAGTAGGGCAAGGGGGTGGGTAGATGGGGGGCGGATGGCTAGATGGGGGGCGGATGTGGGTGGATAGGTGGGGGGTGGATGCGGATGGGGATGGATAGATGGGGGGAAGGGGATGGGTAGATGGGGGGCAGATGGGGTAGATGTGGGGCAGATGCGGGTGGATAGATGGGGG